>NC_082689.1:74014109-74314109 GCF_949987515.2 Delphinus delphis
AGCTCTTATGAGAGGGGAAAAAAAAGAAGTCTGATCACCCACCCAGTATTTCAGTTATTGGTAATAACAACAGGTCCCTGGCAGCACTGTGAAGCAGCACATTTTTTCATGGCCTCTACTCCCTCCCTAGCTCACTCACTTCTCACTGGCTTAGAACCCCTGCTCTCATAGGGGGAACTTACTTTTGCTTCTCTAGCAATGCACTAATTTTTAATAATATGTTAGAAGATAACTCATTACTCATCTCTGAAGCACACACACACACAAAAACCCTGCTTAATAATTAACATATTTTCTATTTCAGATACACTACTATTCTATGTATTTATTCATCAATTTATTCAAGAAACATTAATTGAGCACCTACTATGTGCTCAGCACTGAGCTATGTTTTAGAGATACAAAAAAAAAACAAACATGAGATATGGTCCCCACTTTTCTGTCCAGTCTAGGCATCAGGCAGAACAAAGACAGAGGGATGAATGCAAGCCCAGAGGTTATTCTAGGTGGACATAATTGGCCTCCCAGAGCTTCTAACCTTGATTCTATCCTTGAAGGAGAACTAGAATTAACTAGGTAGTTCCAGGCAGTTGTTCCACGTGTAAGGGCACAACACTTGTAGAGAGTATGTGTGGTTTGGTATGGATGGAACCAAGGGTGAGAGAGGAAAAGAAGCAAGGGATGAGGTTAGAGAAATAAGCAGTGGTTGTGGTGATAGCAGTAAGGATGTTTTGGGGGTAAAATGGTTTAGATCAGAATTCTAGAAATCGTTGCATAATATCTGTTCTTCTTGTAATAATAGAATAATAGCCTTTAAAGAATTTTTTGGCACGTCTATTAAGTTTCAAGCCATGTACCAGAAAAAAAGTTTTAAATATACATCAACAGCATTATTCATGAGGAATTTGCAAAGTAGATATTATTATCCCCATTTAAATTGTGGAAAACTGAGCATGGGGAGGTCAAATACCTTCTCCAAGTTCATGAAGATAGTACGAAACAAAACCATTCCTACGATTAAAATACTGGTGGTCAGATTTTAAAATTCATGTTTCTTCTATCACTCTTCACAGCCTGTAGGCATCTGCAGCCGCCTTTTTTATAACATTTAACGAGGGCTTGAACTTGGTGAGCCCAGGTTACGACCAACTCACTTAACATAACAGAGGAGAATTTGTCTTCCACGTATTTTCAAATTAGAATTATCTTGGAGCTTGGGTTACTAGTATTAGAAAGCTTACACATTTCAAAAAGTATGACTTGGCTGGTCTTTAGTGGTATGATTCAATAGATAGTGAGATATATTCAAAGTATCATAGGAAATGACAAATTTGAAGTTTGACTCAACTGATAACTTCTATTCTATTAGTGTTCCCCCCACCCATACTATTAGTACTATCACTTAGAATAGGGTTTTTAATTTTTTTTAGTATGCCTAACATTTCATTTATGGGGGCATAACTGCCACCTTTCCCTAGAAAATAAGAATGATTATTGGAAGAAAATTTTATGAAAATATTTCAAAATGTATATATTTTAGCTCCAAGTTCAATGTTAACTGAAAGGTAAGGCAGCAACAGAAATAATGGTAGATCAGAATGGAGAAAGCATTCTTCTACTCTCATATTAGTCAGTCTGGAGATTTTGTGTTTAAAGATAAAAAGGGGGGATCCTAATTAATCCTCCCTTTCAAATAATTCCGAGGCAAATTTCATAGACAGGAAAAATATCAGCAAAATTTATTCTGGAACTTTGAAGACTTTAACTTTTAAAGTTCAATTAAAAGCTTTCTTTGTGGGGGCTTCCCTGGTGGCGCAGTGGTCGAGAGTCCACCTGCTGATGCTAGGGGACACGGGTTCACGCCCCGGTCCGGGAAAATCCGACACGCCGCGGAGCGGCTGGGCCCGTGAGCCATGGCCGCTAAGCCTGCGCGTCTGGAGCCTGTGCTCCGCAACGGGAGAGGTCACAACAGTGAGAGGCCCGCGTACCGCAAAAAAAAAAAAAAAAAAAAGCTTTCTTTGTTAGAAGGATTCTAAAATATTTTTGGATTCTTTATTGTATCAACTTATAGTACTAAGGATGGGCAAATAAATATAAAGGGTTAAGTAAGACAAGTTGTTTCATTTTAATTTCTGTGAGATCTAGCAAAAAGCTATAAAGGTTAAAATTGCCTCTCCTTTTTAAATGCACTTCAATTTTTTAAATGATCAAAACTATGACATTGCAAATGAAAGGAAAAGTGAATTTTATTATAAAAGGTTCTGACTATCTTCTAGTTGAATTCAGAAGTCTGGATTGCAGATAGAGGTTTGCGTGTTATTAGTGTTTAGAACATAGTCTGTAGATGGTGGTTGGAACCATGGGTGTGGATGAGGTTGTTTATAGAGCATTTGTAAAATGAGAAGAAGGCTAAAATTCAGAACTCTCAGAAACAATAATATTTAAAAGGAGGAGGAAGGACAAGGGGGATAGGCCCAAAACAATGATGAAAGACATGCGTGGAGAGATGGATGAAGACTCAGGAAGGAAGAGTCAGGAGAACCAAGAGGTGGAGAGCGTCCGATAGCAGGAGTATCAGGAAATGTTGCAGTTGAATAGTAGTTAATTGCATGTGACAATGAGCAAGTCATTGGTGACCTTTCGAGATGCAGATGGGTTTGTCTGAGAGAGAGTTTGCCCTTACTTTAACAACTAGCTTTTTATTCACTGCCCTAGGGGTCTTTATAAGCATCAGGTGTCATAATAAATATTTAATGTTTGAGTGGAAAACAATTTCCTATTATACTATAAATTAAAGGCAACTTTAAAGTGATTGTAAATCAATCTACCATGTAGATTATCCAGTTAAAATATTTTCATCTTTGGCTAATTTTCCTAATTATTTATCAGATGCTAATTCCCTCAGATTATTTTAATATTTTTAAAATTATTGACTTACAGAGTCATCGACCTTGGTAACAAATGTCTAATTCATACCAAAGGCCAGCCCCACATCTGTTCCCTTTTCCTCTCTTCATCTACCCTATGGAGGTTCCCTATATCCTCAACCCAATGACAGTGCAAGAACTGACCTCAGGATAGGACTGACCACTGAGCTATATATATATATTTTCCCCTTAATCTTTAACTGAGTGAAGACTTTCTTCCCTACTCTTTTTTATTTTTTTCTTTTTTTCTCAACTGAATTCACATAGTTCAGCCTTCCTCTTTCTTTTCTAAGATTTTTCCTGTTCACCCTAAATTTCTGGCTCTTTCTATCTTTATTTCTCTCCCTATCTTCCTTTTCTTGCTTCTTCTTACCTTTCTTTGTTCCCTTTGTTATATCCCTGCCCCTGTCAATTACCTCAACAGTCATTGCTAAGCCTAAAAGTTACCAAAGAAGGAAAGATCTAGGGTTTGAAATTTGTCAATCACAAAAGCAAGTCATATCCATTTCTAAAGCCTCGTGGGACTCAAGAGATTCTCTTTAGGATCTCCACTAGCACCATTTTCTAGGTAGACTTGCTGGTCATTAAATGCCAGCATTAAAGATAAATTAAGCTCATTTATTTTTATTATTTTACCATTGTAATTACTTATACAATAATAATATTTCCAACTGTTTTTATAGCACACGTATAGTATTTGAGCTACATTTGGGGCTAAAGAGTTGCGCTAAGACTGCTTCAGAGATGAACTATTCCATTTATAACACCATTTCTAAGGGAAAATGTGTGCTGAGTTCCTAACAACTGATGAGCAAATTAAATTTTGGAATACACCCGTTTGTTAGCAAGGAACTGCCTATAATTAGGGAGGTAAATCTGTTGGGAAAAAATCAAATAGGTGAGCCAAAATGCAGAAGCTTGTGTTGTGATAAGAGAACTAGTGGATATTTGTGTATTGCGTGACTGTTTCAAAGAGCATTGATATAGATGCACTGCCCTGAGTGTCACAACAACCTTGAACACTAAGCAAGGCAGTGTTTTCTATTATTTAAAAATTTGCCTATGAGAGAAGTGACTCCAAGGGTCAAGTAACTTTCCCAAGTTCAGGCAACACCTGGCTAGATGGGACCAGTCTTCTAATTCAAAGTCTTCCCCAGAATGGCTGCCTTTTTTACTGGGACCTGTTTAAGATTTTAATTGAAAACCAAAAGGTTCTGCTCATGCTGCTGCTAAAGAAAGTGTCTGAAAGCTACTGCACTGGATGAAGACGGCCAGCACGATTTTCCAGAATGGCGGTTAGAAGTCAGGGAGAGGTATTACTCTCTAGCATTTATAATGTAGAAGAAAAACCTCTTTCCCTAATGCAGTCATAATTCTGTACTGGAAAAAGTAAACATTGAACTCCTATGAGCTGAGCACTTTGCTAGACTTCATTTCATTTACTCCTTCTGAAAACCTTATGAAGTACTGTTATTATCCCCATTTTACTGTGAGGAAACAAAGGCTCAGAAAGGTGATGTAACTTGCCCATGGCTCCCTATCTTGTGAAGAGCAAGGCAGTGATTTGGCTAACTTCATAGCTTGTGCTCTTATTTACAACTCACACTGGCTAGACTGCTTTCCTCCTCTTTGGGGATGCGTTACTATACTCTGAAAAAAATGAAAAGAAAATATGCACAGGTTACTTTCCAACCCACCTGGATAGACAGAGTCTGCTGTTCTGTACAAACTTCAGGGTGGTAGAGTGAAGGGTCATCCACATGAAATCTGTGAATTGTGTCCCCTGGAGATGGGCAGTGGGCGTCCAGCACAGTGGGTCACAGAGGCCTCAGGAAGATCTGCCAAACCATGAAATTATTATAAATATTGAATGATTTTGAATTGAGGTTCTACATAAACTTTGACATTTTTAGTTGACTAGATTAGTGCGTCTCAATTTTGATTCGATGCACAGGAATAAGAAGCATCTCTAGTTACAAAATACAAAAAAAGAGCCCACACTTAGAAGACAAAAAGATATTAATTTTAAAATATTTAGCTTTCTCCCTGTATTATCATCTGGAGATATGGTAATCATAGCAATATTTCTTTCCAGATGCTACTTTTCCCATGCAACCCAGAGAGAATTCTGACATGGTTCCTCATTCCTTTCTGTTTGGCCTTATGGTTTCTTAATCTAAACTTTATAGGAATAGCCTTAGTTACATTATAAGCAGTCAATCCCAAAACATTTATGGTTCATTTTATGCTTTGGGGTAGTATCCTGGGTAAACTGTGTCAGGGTGGGGATGAAAACATCCTCTTTCCAGTCTGACCTAAATTCTCAGTATTTCATACCCCATAATACACAATAATCTCCAAAAGAATATCATTGTATCTGTTCAGAGTCGGGAGTGGTCTACCATCAGCAAAGGCAAGAGAAGCTTTGTGAGGATAAGATTCAAATTGGTTCATGAAGAATGAATAGGATTCGAATAAATGGAAAGCAAGAGATATTTGGGGCAGAGCATAAAAAAATGACAGGTTCAAAGGAAGAGATTTGCAAGATATGTTCCTAAAACCGTGAGAAGACGGCTCTTTGTTGTGAACAGGTGTTTCATGTGAGATAAAAGTAGAAAGTTAAATTTCTGTCAGATTTCAGACTGCCTTACATGTTGAGTTACCGTAAGTGATGGCAACAGCTCAAATCTATTGAATGCTTACTATGCACTGGAAACTGTTCTAAATACATGTTTCAAAGATTTGAACTTGATGATAAATATATGAGTTAAATATAATAATTATCCCTATTTTACAGATTGGGCAATCAAATCTTAACTAAAATAATAAACTGGTGAGTAAGTAACAAAGCTAGGACTTAAGTCATGTGCGACTATGGAAAGATTTGGAAGGAGAGTGTGACATAGTTAAAATGGGGCTATTGGAATATTCATTTGTTGGAGATTATCAGAATGAATCAGATGAAGGAAAAACAGAGAGGCTACAAGGCAGGTGATCTCAGGAGTGCAGGCATGAAGAATAAAAAGCCTGAATGAGGGGCAAAGCTTTGTTTGAAAGTGGGGATGATAAAGAGGAATCGGACATGAATCCCAGGTTTCAACTGAGAATTGTGGAAGAATTAATTTTTAAAAAAGTGTTGGTGGGGAGAAACTTTGAAGGCAAGAGCACTAGTAATAGTGATAATCAAGTTGGCATTAAATCCGAAAATAAATGGCAGAAATCACACAAGGATTTCCAAATAATAGTAAATGCTATGGTACTTGGACACGGCTTTTGATGCATTGTTTTAAGATGGCTGGAGCTATTTTGTGACAAAATTGGACCAGTACTATGGTGAATAGTTGTGAATAATTGGCTGAAGGGGTCACTAGCATTTTTTTTTCACATAATGTGTGTGTGTTTGTGTGCACATTTTTCACACCTCTGATTCAAAATCTTTTTTTGCCTACAGACCGCTCTTTGCAAGAATTATGACTCTGACTCCAATGCTCACATCGTACTCCATGCATGCTGCTATGACAGCATTCATCAGGTTTTGTTGTAATAGGTTTTAACATGCCTGTGTGTTCACTAAACTCTGTCCTCCTCAAGAACAGAGGTCATGTGTCATTTATCTTTATTCTCTCGCACAGAGCTGAGCAACAGTAAGTGCACAATAAATACTTGTTTAATGATGATTCCACAGTATATAAGGACATACTTGTTTTAACGTAGGTAAAATGGAATCCAATGAAGTCTATTGTGTAACTTGGACTCAAGTTCCTGTCTAGGCGGTGTCTCCAAATGAATGGCCAATAAAGAGATGAGTAAGGAAATGTTATGATAGAGCCAGAAGTGGGGTGCTCCTCAGGCAGATCTTACAGGGGTAATTAAAGTCCTCTAAGGATCAACCTGTGTTTTGTTTAGTCAAACTGACTTTCTTTTGCAACTTTTAGATAGTTAAAGGACTAATTTTTGTGTCTCCTGAGGTACCATTAAGTATTAAATTCTGAGGTACAGCCTATATTTGATACAGAACTTAATGGACTATATGCGTGTATGTATGTGTGTAATACACGGTGATATATGTAAAATACTTCGTAAAAGACTTAGAACAGAGCTTAGCACAGACTAAGCTATATGATAAAGTGGCATCGATCAAATTAGAATCCTGCAGGCTCTGTGCATTTGTATAACTTAGGATAATGTTTTCTGTAACAGACAAATCTGAAAAAATATCAGTGACTTAATGAAAATTTCTTTCTTGCACATAAACAGTCCCATGTGAACGTTCCTAGTTGGTAGCTGGCCTTCCAAATAATCTTTCCGGAACAGAGGACTCCTTCATCTTGCAACTTTGCCCTTCTCCAGGGCTTCTTGCTCATTTGCATTTAGCTTATTGATGGGGGAAATGAGGGTGAATAAGACACACTCACTTCTTGTCCCCTTATCCCAAAAGTGACAAGTGTTATTCCACTCAAATCCCATTGGTGAGAACCAGCCACATGGCCGTGTCAACAGAAAGGCCATGGGGATTCTAGACTAGCTATGTGCATAGGAAGAAGAGTAAATGCATTTGGTGAAGAGCTGACCAGTCCCTGCAATTCCAGTCCCACTCTTAGAATACACTTATCTCTTCCCCAGGGACACAACCCAAAATTCGATCCAATAAACAAACCCAGTTTAACATCTAGAACCTCTAGGGGAGATACAGTGCTTGATCTCTCTCAGGTCCAAATGTTCTACTGGCTTCTGATCTGAAGACAAGATATCTCTGCTGCCTCCTGCCTCTGCCTCCGCCATCTAGCACACAGCAGTGGGGCAGAGAGACGGTAACTGCAAATGCAAGCTCCCGTTTAGAAAAGCAATAATGAGAAACTCAGCATTTAGGGGGTCTCATTATTTCCATCATAAAGTCCAACGGAGCTGTGAAGTTCCTTTGCCCCGACAGTAGGGAAATTCTTCCATAGTCCCTGATTATGCCTCCTGGAAGCTTCTGTCCCCTTGTTTCTTGTTCCCTTTGGTCTCAGATGTCCTCAGCCTTTGGGAGCTTCCTCCATATTCCCTTTGGCCACGTGTGGAGAGCATGTTAGATAGCATACTCTCGTTGGGTGTTAGATAGTATGCCCATTTCATAATTCTTCAAGTTTGAGCTTGTTTAAAGTTCAAACAGTTGATTTTTATTGTTCCTGTTATTGTTGTTTGTGTTCTTTTTGGGGGGGCAGTACTAGTCCCACACACATTTATTCAGTTTTTTACCTGTACTGTTTCATTCAGTTCTACATTCCAGTCATTACAACCAAGTTTCTTTCTTTCTTTATTACTTTATTTCTCTGTTTCCTGATCCTTATGCCTCTCTACCTTAACTTCATGACTTGGGTATGGTTAATCTTTGCTGCAAGACTGAAACGCTTTATTCAACTAAGAAGTCTAACTGGACCTTTGATGCTCAAAGCTTTGTTCAAACTTACCTGTCTTACTATTTGAGGATCCCAAAATAAACATCATTTTCAACTAAATAAAGCTCTTGACTCTCTATTTTCTTTAATTTGTACCTCACAATGAGCCGATTCTTGCCTGAAGACATCTCTTTCTTATAATACCTTGCTAACAGCTGCACATAGTAGCTCATAACTTTCTGACATTTTCCAACAACTTGCCTTAAAAGCTATAGTCTCAGGGGGTACATAGTCTGCCTTCCAAGTGGTCACAGTTTTATCAAATATTTTACATGGTATAACGTGCGTTTCCAGCTGCCCAGCCTGTTGTAACCATTTTGACTTCTAAGCCAGTGCCATACAATTTCATAATTGTTGTTACAGGAGAACACTGTTCCAGATAGGAATTTCTGTTTTAAATGTTAGTTGTTATAACAAAATATCTCCAAATAATTTTTTAAAAATCTCCGTAACTCAAAGACTTATTTCTTTTCTTTTTTTTTTTTTTTTTTTCGGTACACGGGCCTCTCACTGTTGTGGCCTCTCCCGTTGCGGAGCACAGGCTCCGGACGCGCAGGCTCAGCGGCCATGGCTCACGGGCCCAGCCGCTCCGCGCCATGCGGGATCCTCCCAGACCGGGACACGAACCCGGGTCCCCTGCATCGGCAGGCGGACTCTCAACCACTGCGCCACCAGGGAAGCCCCTCAAAGGTTTATTTCTTGCTGATCAGATGTTCCACATTTTCCTCTCAGGAATGATCCACTCCAGCAGAATGGATCTATTTTTGTCCATGTGTCTTTGGATTCCTTAGAAACATTTCCCTGGCTTGAAATTACTTGCACCTTCCTTCTAGCTAAATTATATTCTATAGAATGGAGGTTCTTGTCACCCAATAGTCCATGGAAGACTTAGACATATGGACCCAGATTTGTCAGAGACTGGGTGAATTGGCAACTGTCAATCTCTGGTATGTCTCAACATTTTTAGATCCAAGCTCTTTAAAGATGAACATAAGAATGTTATATTCTCCCACTTCCTTTCTCTAGTAGTACCAACATTTTGAAGTGAGAGGTGGATCAGTTATGCCTTCCATTATTTTTCTGTACATAGAATGAAATCTTGACAGAAGAAAGCATCAAAACTGAAGTGAGGAAGAAGAATAGATAAGACCATGGCTTACTTGCCTGACTCCTTAACCAGACTCTAAGCTGCTTCCTGACAAGGGCTTTATCTATAAATCTCCTGTGCTAGACATGGTGATTTGCCCAGAGTAGGTACTAATTCATTGTCCTCGATGTCATTGTTTAAATTCCTCCTCTGCCTGCTGCCATGAATCATGGGCAAGCTACTTAATTTTCCTGTGCCTCAATCCCATCATCTGGAAAACTGGAAAAATAGAGATGCTTACATGATAGACCTATTGTGGGACTTAACTGAGATAATAAATGTACAGGGCTTAGAATAATGCCTGGGCCCAGGGTAAGCTTTGAATAAATATGAATTGCAACTTTGAGATACAGCATGGCATGGTGGGTGAAAGTAGGGCTCTGAAGCTTGGCTAACCGAATTCTAATCTCTGCTTTACTCCTTCCTCCTAATTTTTCTGGGGTGAATTTAAGTTCTTTATGCCTGTTTTTACATGACAAACATTCAACAAACACTAATATTATACTGAGCCACTAAAGGAATGATTTAAAAGGTAAAGTTAGTCCAAGGTAAGCAGTTACAACAGCGCCAATTCCAACATCTGATCTTGGTTTGTGACCTTGTTTTTCACATTGATATTGACATGAAATTCTCCCTTAGATGTGCCTAGTTTGTAAGCCAGAGGACAAGCCTATGTCTTGTCTTTCTTTTCCATTGCCCGTTCCCCATACCTTGCATTTCAAATTGTAAGAAATCACAATATCAGAAGGAACCCATTCAATACACCTCATAACAGAAACACAAGCATTTCCCTTATTAGCCAAATCTTACAAACAGAAGTATTTGGGAAATGGGATGGATTGACATCATTTTATAGGGAAGGAAGAATTAGATTTAAGAACTTTGCTGTTTATCCAGCAGAGATAAAAAAGTAAAATAATATCCTAGGAAACTACATGGCATTTTCTAATATAAAAGACTTTTAGTCATTTATTGCTGTTTGCAGTAGTGTTTCATAGTTTCTGACAGAAAGAAAAAAAGATACTACCACCCACATTTTGTCTGGAGTTAATATGTATTTTTCCACTTGTCAGAGTGTGGGAGGCTCTCTGTTTATATAATTACAGCTTTCAAAAATCGCTTAAATAGACATGGGTAAAGAAGCAAAACTGCATGTGGAGTATTCGGATGACACTGAATCTGTTGGGTCTATGGGATTTTCTTAGAAAAACTGAGATGTTTTTTCAGCTCTCACTTGGATGGAACCATGCTTTGCCGGAGGTTCAGAAACAGCTTTTCTGTGTTTTTGACAATCCTGACAATGGTCCTGATGAGTTATCTGTGTAAACATGCTCCCCAAACCAACTCAACCCACTTCTGTCTGGGACATTTGGAGAAAAGAGCAATGAGCTCTTTCTTTCCCTGCAACCTGGGGCATCCAAGGAGATCAGGAGGAAGAAGACAAACCCTGACCAAACTTGCTACCCTTTTTTTTACTTTTCCTCATGGCTATTTTGGTATCATATTAAGAAGTGAAGAATTTGACATGAGTGGGAGTGAGGAATGAAAAAGAGGTCCAGATGAAATTGGGCTTGCGTTTGTGAGGGGCAAGTGGTCACCTTCACTCACCTTTACGCACTTTTTTGAACAGGTAAAAATAATTATGAATGTCTTTCTCAAAATTCTCTCTTTTTTCTCATGCTTCATATTTTAAATTTTATTTTTTTATTTCTAAAGAGCTTTACTGAGGTAAACTGATGTACAATGAACTTCACATTTTAAATATATACAATTTGATAAGTTCTGAAGTATGTATACACCCATGAAGCCATCACACAGATCAAGAAATAAACATCTTTATCATGTCCAAACATTTTTTGTGTCCTCTTTTTTTTTTTTTTTTTTTGTGGTACGCGGGCCTGTCACTGTTGTGGCCTCTCCCGTTGCAGAGCACAGGCTCCGGACGCGCAGGCTCAGCGGCCATGGCTCACAGACCCAACCGCTCCGCGGCATGTGGGATCCTCCCAGACTGGGGCACGAACCCGTGTCCCCTGCATCGCCAGGCAGACTCTCAACCACTGCGCTACCAGGGAAGCCCCATGTGCCCTCTTTAAATCCTTCTCTCCTGCCCCTCCTTGTCTTTCTGCCTCACCTCTCCCCATTACCACCTCCCCATCCTCTAGTAAGCCACTGCTCTGCTTTCTGTCTCAATAGATTGGTTGGCATTTTCTAGAATTTTATAGAAATGGAATCACACAGAATGTATTCTTTTTTGTAACAATTCTTTCACTCAGCATAATTATTTTGAAATTCACCCATCTTCTTGTGTGATTTAGTTCTCTCCTTTTGTTGAGTAGTATTCCAAATTGTGTAAGATATATCACAATTTGTTTATCTGTTGATGGACATTTGGACTGTTTCTAAATTTTAGCTATTACAAATAAAGTTGCTATGATGTTTGTGTATAAGCCTTTGTATAAATATGTGCTTTCAATTCCTTTTGGGTAAATAACTAAGAGTGGAATGGATGAAACACATGGTAGGTATATTTTTAAATTTTAGAGAAACTGCTAAACGATTTTTCAAAGTGGTTATACCATTTTAGGTTCACACTAGCAGCACTGAGAATTCTGGCTTCTCCATATCACCAAACACTTGGTATGGTCAGATGTTTTAACTTTAGCCATTCTAACAAGTGAGTAGAAGTACAATTTTTTTTTTTTTTTTTTTTTTTTTGCGGTACGCGGGCCTCTCACTGTTGTGGCCTCTCCTGTTGCGGAGCACAGGCTCCGGACGCGCAGGCTCAGCGGTCATGGCTCACGGGCCCAGCCGCTCTGCGGCATGTGGGATCTTCCCAGACCGGGACACGAACTCGTGTCCCCTAGCATCGGCAGGCGGACTCTCAACCACTGCGCCACCAGGGAAGCCCTAGAATTACAATTTTAATTGACATTTCCCCAATGACTAGTGATGTTGAGCATCTTTTCATGTGCTTATTTGCCACCCATATATCTGTTCAAGTTTTTTATTCATTTTTAATTAGGTTGTTTGTTTTCTTAATATCAAAGTATATTTTCTATTTTTAAATATATTATTCTATTAAGAAAGTTAACATGCAATAAAAATGACTTTTTGGTGCACAGTTCTATGAATGTTACCACATGTATAATTTCATATAACCACGTCAAGAATTAGGATGCAAAACAGTTCCACCAACCCCAAAAAAATTCCTCTACCTGCCCCTCTGTGGTCTTATTCCACCCCATGCCAACCTTTGCTCTGTTATCCATTACTATAGTTTTGTCTTTTCAAAACTGTCATATAAATTGTGTCGTGTACTAGATAACATTTTGAGACTGGCTTCTCTCACCCAGTGTAATGTCTTTGAGATTCGTCCAAGTTGTTGTATCAATAGTTTGTTCCTTTTGATTGCTGGGTAGTATTACGTTGTATGGCTATACCACAGTTTGTTTATCCATTACTTGTTGAAGGATATTTGAGTTGTTTCCAGTTTCTGGTGACTATGAATACATTTATATACAGGGTTTTGTGAGAACATAACTTTTTATTTTTCTAGGCACAATACCTAGGAATAGGATTTCTTGGTCTTACAGTAAGTGCACGTTTAAAATACACTTAAAGAACCTGCAAACTCTTTTTCCAGAGTGGCTGTACAATTTTGCATTCAACAATGTATGTGAGATCCAGTTGCTTATTGGCACTTAGGATTATCAGTTTTTATATTTCAGCCATTCTAATAGGTGTGTAGTAATACCTCATTTCTGTTTTAATTTTCATTTCCTCTATAGCAAGTGATATTGAATACCTTTTCTTGTAATAATATCTCATCCATAAATCCTCTCTGGGGAAGTGTTTATTCAGATCTTTTGTGCATTTACTTAATTGCATTGCTTGTTTTCTTACCATTGAATTTTGAGAATTACTTCTTTTCTTGTAATGTCTTTGTCTGGTTTTGGTGTAAATGTAGAGCTTGTCTCATAGATTGAATCAAGAAGTAGACCTTTCACTCCAATTTTCTGGAAAATTTTGTGTAGTACCATTTTCCCTTAATTGTTTGTTAGAATACATTAGGGAAGGCATCTGTACCTAGAATTTTCTTTGTGGGAAGTCATAAACTACAATGCATTTTCTTTAACTGATATATGGCTAGTCCAGATATCTATTTTTTTTCATTTTTTTTCTTCCAGCTTTATTGAGATGTAATTGAAATAAAGATTGTGTAAGTTAAAGTTGTACAACATGATGATTTGATATATATATTAATATATATACACACACATATATATTCAAAAATGATTGCTACAATTAGTTAATGCATCCATCACCTCACATAGTTACCATTTTCTGTGTGTGTTGTAAGAACTCTTAACTACTCTTAGCAATTTTCAAGTATACAATAGAGTATTGTTAACTACAGTCACCATACTGTACATTGGATGCCCAGAAGTTATTCATCTTATAACTGAAAGTTTGTATCCTTTGACTACCTTCATCCTTTTCCCCTACCTCCTGCCCTTGAAAACCAACAATCTACTCTGTTTCTATCAGTTCAGGGTATTTTTTTTTCTTTGTTTGTTTGTTTTTAGATTCCACTTATCAGTGATACAGTACAGTATTTGTCTTTCTGTCTGACTTATTTCACTTAGCATAATGTCCTCAAAGTTCATCTATGTTGGCACAAATGGCAGGATTTCCCTCTTTTTTATGGCTGAATAATATTCCATTGTGTGTGTGTGTGTGTGTGTGTATATACCATATTTTCTTTACCCATTTATCCATTGATGGACACATATGTTGCTTCCATATCTCAGCTATTGGGAATAATGTTGCAATGAAAATGGGAGTGCAGGTATCACTTCAAGACAGTGATTCCATTTCCTTTGAACATATACCCAGAAGTGGAATTACTGGATCATACAGTATTTCTACTTTTAAATTTTTGAGGAAACTCCATACTGTTTTCTGTCGTGGCTGCATACTAATTTACAGTACATAGAGTTGCCTTTTCTCCACATCCTCTCCAGCACTTATCCCTTGACTTTTGATAATAGCCATTCTAACCAGTATGAGGTGATATCTCATTGTGGTTTTAATTTGCATTTCCCTGATGATTAGTGATGTTGAGCATGTTTTTGTGTATCTGTTGGCAATTTGTATATCTTCTTTGATGAAATGTCTATTAGACGTTTTGCCCATTTTTGATAGCATTATTTATTTTTTGCTATTAAGTTGTACAATTTCCTTATATATTTTTGGTATGAACTCCTCAGGTATGTGAGGAGTTTGCAAATATATTTTCTCAATATGTAGGTTGCCTTTTTATTTTGTTGATATTTATTCAGCTGTGCAGAAGCTTTTTGGTTTGATGTAGTTCCACTTGCTTATTTTTTATTTTGTTACTTGTTCTTACTGTGTCATAGCCAAAACTCATTTCCAAGACTAATGTCAAAGAACTTTCCCCCTATGTTTTCTTCTAGGAGTTTTATGGCTTCTGGTCTTTTAAGTCTTTATCCATTTTGAATTAATTGTTGTGAGTGGTGTGAGATAAGGGTCTGGTTTCATTCTTTTTCATGTGGATATTTTGTTTTCCAAACACCATTTATTGAAAAGACTTTTCCCATTCAGTATTCCTGGTTCTGATGTCAAATATTAGTTTATTTCTGGGATCTCAATTTTTTTCCATTAGCCTATGTGTCTGTCTTTATGCCAAAGTCATACTATTTTGATTACTATAATTTTGTGGTATAGTTTTAAATTAGGAATTGTTATGCTTCCAAATTTGTTCTTTCTCAGAATTGGTTTGGCTAGTGGGAGTCTTTAGTGGTTACATATGAATATTAAGATTTATTTTTCTACTCCTGTAAAAGAAATGCCCTTGGAATTTTGACAGAGATTGCATTGAATCTATAGAGGACTTTAGGTAGTGTGGATATTTTAACAATATTAATTTTCTGATCCATGAACACAGGATAGCTTTCCATTTATTTGTGTCTTCTTTAGTTTCTTTCATCAGTGTCTTATAGTTTCCAGTGACCAGATCTTTCACCTCCTTGATTTGACCCAGATTGGGTGGGGTCACAAGCTGGGCTTCAGGATGGGTATGCAGCTGACAGTGGTCCACTTGCAGGCAATGTTGCTAGCCAGGGCCTCTGGTTAGGTGCAGCCTATGGTTCTACCCCATAAGCTGGACAGAGCTGGAGACTGTTCTCCATGGTTGGGTGGGGTCACTGTCTTGGCTCCTTGGTTGGGTGGGGCTGCATGCTGTGTTCAGCAATTGGGTAGGGTCATATGCTTGGCTGTGCTGCTTGGTGGGGTTGAGGGCTGGGCACCACGGCTGGGCAGTGCAAGAGGCTGGGCTCTGAGGCTTCTCAGTGTCACTCTTTGGGGTCCCTTGTTATGCCACTAAAGGTTATGCCGAACATTTGGGCAGGGCTGCTGGCTTAGCTCCCTGCCAATGTAGGATGTAGGATGCAGCTTCTGGGTATCTGTGGCCAGGCTTCCCAGAGGGGTGGGACTTAAGGTTATCCTGAGCAGTAGACTGGGAATTTGCTTTCCTTCTGGATGGGGCTGTAGAATGGGCTCCATGTCCAGTATGGCCAATTGGCTGGGGATGCAAACCAACCCAGTTCCCTGGCCAGATGGGGCCACTGGCTCTGCAGATGAGCAGAACTGCTGGCTGGGATCTCTGCTCAGGTGCTGCTGTGAGCAGGCACATTACCCACCAAGATCTGAGTGCTGGTTGCTGTAAGCCCTCACCCCTCTTCTCCATTTCTACCTGATACCAAGTAGTCAAGCTCCCAACATCCTTCCAACGATCTCCATGAGATGAGATTGGAGTGAGCCTCCTGGGAAGCATCCCACAACTCTGGCCAAGCTGGAGGTCCACCTTGGGATCTTTTTTATCTCCTGGAGAAACTGTAGGCCTAGGAGAACCCTCTCAGTGCGGTGCCATGCGGGCCTGGGGGTAGGGGGATGCGGTCAAAGTAAAAGTGCTCCTCTTCTGTTTACAATGTGATCCTTCTCAGTCCTTGTTGTCTAGGAGGGGTGTCCCAGCATCATCCCAGGTTCTGTGACTTTCATTTGCTTACTTTGGGTTTAGTGTGCTCTTCTTGTCCTAATATCTTAAAGTTGATTATGAGGTTACTACGCGAGACCTCACTTGTTTTTTAATAATATTGGGGATTGGTTCTAAAAATTTTCCTCTACTGTAGGTTACTGCTAACTCTACTGTAGGTTACTGCATCCTACAAATTTTGATATGTTTATGTGCATTAGTTTACAGTACTTTCGAATATCTCTTTTAATTTTTCTTTAACCCATGCAATATTTAAAAGAGTATTATTTATTTTCCAAATACTTAGGACTTTCCCAGAAATCTTTCTGTTGTTAATTTCTAACTTAATTTTGCTGTGGTCAGAAAACATATTCTGTGAGACCTGAATATTTTCAAATTTATTGATATTTGTATTATGGTCTATGAATATGGCCCATCTTGGTGAATGTTTAATGTGCACTCGAAAAAAATGAGCCATTTGGCTGTGATTTTTCGTTGTGAAGAATTCTACAGTTTGTAAGAAGATAGCTTAATATCATTATTATTGCATCAAGTCCTCAAGATTAACCTCCAGAAACCACAGTGTCTACTACATGGCAGCAAAGACATTAGCCCAAGCACTGGGCTTGTTCCTAGAGAGGCATAAATGGTCATGTTGTTTTACTTGAGAGGCAAAATAGTGTAGAAAAAAAGGCTTCTGAAGCAAGCCTTTCTGGATTCAAGTCTTGGTTTTCCCACTAACGAGCTGTATGACTCAAGATGAGTTATTAGGCCATAGAAGACTAACGTGAAGGTGGAAAGAATTAATACATTTAAACACTTAAAACACTGCCTCAATAAGCATTAGTTCTTATTATTGTTGGAAAAATTTTAAAATATGATGAATCCAGGTGAGTAACTCTAATATTGGCTTAGAAACAAAATAATTCTAGTATTTATCTGTACAGTTTTTTCCCTTAATTTTAAACAAAACAGTATATTGCTTCAACAAACATAAGAGAGGCTTTCTGCATCTGTGGGGATCCAGTTCTGCACTCTGAGCTGTCATGCGAAGGCAGTGTGGCTTAGACATTCATATGACGTGTACCCATATTCTTTTGCATCCGGCCAAAACCATTTAGAGATAAAAAATCAGGGCTGAACAGCAGCTTTCTATACACAATTAGATGTCAACCTATTACTAATTAAACTCTGTACAGTTATGGTTCAAATTAAAATAGTTTATTGCCCAGATTAAGGTTTTTGTGAGTAACTTCTTTATAGTATAATGAGTTCTAAGTATGCTCACAATATTGACCTTACGAATATTGGGTTTTTTTTGGTTGTTGTTTTTAAGGATTCCCATCCATATAACCATAAACCAGAATCAAATGGTCACATTAAGTATATAGGAAGAAGAAGATTGAATGAATTGAGGAATCAAGTTTTTTTCACATCCAATAGTACAGGATGAAAATGAACTCCAGCTAATTTGGACTTTCTTTCAATTGTGTTGATTCTTCTATGAGGAGAAAATGAGAATTATGTTTGACTTTCTGAAGTGTGTATTTTTTCAACATTATGGAAACCCTCAGTACTATTTGTCAATATTAATTTTAAAGTGCCCTATTCCCATTGTATTGTGTATGGTGCCATTTCTAAAATTAAACTACATGTGACATCAATTGTTTCTGTCCTAATTAGCAGGAATCATGAAATTTTATATTATCCATTACTTTATGGGAATTAATTCCAAAAATACTTCTTGACTGGTAATCGATTTAATAGAGTTAACGTGAAGTTTATTTTTCTGTGAATTCACTAGGAAGTAGAAGAAACAATGATTTGGGGATTTTGACAGACAGTAAACAGGCCAACAACACTGCTTTTTATCTTGAAGATCTCTCTCCAGCAATTATATTTTGTCTACAAGAAGAATATGGTTCTCTAACACTTGAAGTTATTTCTAGTTTCCGAACTTCTTAGTTCAGATATTCCCTTTTCTGGGCTTTACTATTCAATAATGCCTTTTCTTAGAGTTTTATATCTTTCCAGTTTTGACTCTATTATCTGTTGCCTACTGCTTATCATATTTATATCTGGAGTTTTAAGATTTATAATCAGTAAACATCATTGAAATCTGGTTTTGTATGCTGATGCATTTTATATTTATTTTCTCCTTCAACAGACCATGACCTTTATTGCTCTCATAAGAGAAATGGAACTTTAGACAATAGTAGAATGACACCTGCTGAAAAGTACTTTTTTATACAAATGAGGCAGAAAAGTCACTAGCTTGTTGTGTTGACAAGGCATGTTAACTTCTCAGTGTGTTTTTTCTGCTTAGGAATTCAAGACAGTCTTGTCAGTAATAATTTCCAGAGGAATTTATAAAATCCTGTGATTCCCTCTTTTATTAGTTTTAATAAAGAGTCACTGCTCTCTAAGCTTGCTTGGAAAACTATTACCTATCAGTAAGATAGAAGACAAACATATATGATATTGACAGCTCTAGAAAGTAGGTGCCTAATGATAGCAATTAAGAGGTAAAAGTTTCAGATGGACAGTACAGTGTTATTAGCCATAGTCACATTGCTGTATATTACATTTCATGACCTACTTATTTTATAACTGGAAGTTTATATCTTTTGACCCCTTTAGACATTTTGCCCACCTCCACACCCATGACTCTGGCAATCATGTTAAATGCAAAGAGTTGTAGATCTCTTACCCCAAGTCACCTCTTCTCCATTGTTTTCATAATAGTATTACTCTAATTGTGTAGAAGCTTTTCATTCCCAGCCATCCCTTACTTGGCACATCTCTGTGCCTCACTTACACATGCATTTGTCACTATAGATCTCTATATCTTTGCATCCATCTTTCCTGAATGTAGGGCGCGGTCAGCTAACTGCTACGCGGCAGGAAGCTGAAATAAGCTGAGTCATCCTTCCTGTGGCCACTGCGCTTGCGCTAAATATACTAATGAGGTTTTAAAGTAGCGACCTATCCGATGCTGGCTCACAAATCGCACCATCGGCGAAAGCCAATCACAGAGCGACACATGTTCTTAATCCCTATATAAGCAGACTGCTATAGGATTGCGGGGTCTTCCTTCCATCTTTCTTCAACCAAGCTGTGCTCCAATAAAGTGTGATACGAGAAGAATCTTGCGTGTGGCGGCTCGTTATTCCGCTGGTCGGAAACGGCTCGCCGCAAGTGGTGCCGAAACCCGGGAACTTCGCGCCCTGCATGGAGGACCGATTCAGAACTCGACACACGGAGTGGTAACCGTCGGTGAGTAGTCCAGTCAGGTATGTTTTTCGGGGGTTTGAAGCCTGAAGTTTTTACTTTCGCTTTTGTCCTTTTAGTGTTTCTCATGTTTTTCGTTTGCTTGTGGCTACGGTGCCACCAGCCCGATCGAGTGTGTCTTCCCTGGCCGATAGATAAGTCAAGCATTTTTGGGAATAGTTCGTCCACGGAGCCTACAACTGATTTTCATGAGCCTATTCAAGCCCTTTTAAGGGACCGAGGGCTAAAGCTCTCTCATAAAACCATAAGTAGGCTGCTACAAGATATCGAAAGTGCCGCGCCGTGGTTTGGGGTATCAGGCAGCTTGACTGTTCCGTCATGGGAAAAACTCGGAAAAGACCTAAAGGAGTGTAACACAAGGGGAGAACTTTCTCGAGGCGCTCTCCCCTTGTGGAGCATGATACTTTCTTGCCTAAAGGAAGGAAAATGTGAAGAAATTATTCAACGAGGACGCAAGGCTCTTAGCATGTGTCAAGATAGCGCATCAGAGAATGAACAAACAGGGACTACGGTAGACAGGCCTGAAATTATGAAAAGAGAAAAAAGAAAACAAAAGGAAAAGCAAGAAACGGTGCCAGGATTATATCCAATCCTAGATGAGTTTAAGGAATTATATTTGTTTCAAGATGAATTAAATCCTAGAGAGAAGGAAGATTTAGAAGGAGCGGCCGCGGCATATGAACAAGAGCGGTATGGGCATTGGTACATGCCGCCAATCGCTAGCCCACCATATTTTACAAGGCATGACCGCCCCTATAGAAGCCCGCGGAAATTTAAACCGCCGAGGCTTGGGTTTTTCTCAAGGGTCACTGAGTTTATGATTCCTATTACATGGAGGACCACAACACCTGTGTGGGTACCTCAGTGCCCTTTGTCAAAGGAAAAGCTGGAGGCGGCATCCAAACTAGTGGATGAGCAGTTACAATTAGGGCATTTAGAACCCTCCCAGTCACCCTGGAATAATTAAGAAAAAATTAGGGAAATGGCGTAAAGATTGTTTCTTTTCTATTCCTTTGAATAGTCGAGATAAAGCCCCTTGTATGGAGTTGCTTGATGTTGTAAATTTTTTAGGAGCTGCTGTACATGGGAATAAGATAGTACCTCAAGAAATTGAGATTGGGACTAATTGCTTAGAAGCATTGAATGATTTTCGGAGGTTGCTTGGAGATGTGAATTGGATTCGGCCATATTTAAGTTTTAACCCGCTTGGATCTAAAACCTTTGTTTAGTGTATTAGAGGGAAATCCTGATCTTAATTCCCCACGCCAATTGACCCCAGAAGCCCATCAGGCACTTCAAAAGGTAGAACAAGCTATTACAAATGCACAATTAGAACGCTGTGATGATTCTCAACCTGTTTGGATGTGTCCTTTTAATTTAATTTCCACACGCGCTCTAACAGCGCTAGACTATATCATGTGTCATCTACAGTCTTAAGAAAAAAAATTTAACATTACCAGAGCTTTGGCTAGGAATATTGTGAAGAGTTGTTACCCAAAAGACTGGGGTTAACCCCAGAGGCATTCCAAAAGCTTTGCTCTTTTTTGTCAAAAAATGCAGGTGATTCATATTACAGGCTTGCCCTATAATCCACAAGGCCATGGCCGACGAAAAGCCCAAGGAAGGAGTCAAGACTGAGAACAACGATCATATTAATTTGAAGGTGGCGGGGCAGGATGGTTCTGTGGTGCAGTTTAAGATTAAGAGGCATACACCACTTAGTAAACTAATGAAAGCCTATTGTGAACGACAGGGTTTGTCAATGAGGCAGATCAGCTTAAAGAACTCTTAATAAAACAAAAAGGGGGAATCGCAGAGAACTGTACCCCTAGACAGAGACTTTCACTTGCCTTATTTACCATAAATTTTTTACATTTAAATGATGATAAAGAAACCTCTGCTGAATGCCATGTAGCAACAAACCATAAAAATTATGGCAAAGTGATGTGGAAAGATGTGTTGTCCAATCAATGGAAGGGCCCGGATCGTGTTATTACTCGATCCAGGGGATCTCTTTGTGTCTCCCCACAGGATCAAGATCCGATCTGGGTGCCATCAAGACTGACGAGAATTGTTGAAGAAAACTTCAGAGAAGATGCTGAGCTGGATGTTCCTGATGATTCTTAATCGAAGTCTTTGTATTAGTTGGAATTCCACAAAGGATTATTCAAATTGTGCAACTGAGTGCTGCCGGGCTGGAGCCCGTTGCCTTTGGAGATTTTTGCCTCTTGGCTCTCTTCTGCCTTTTCCTTCTTTGGGGAGTGGGTGGGGGTAGGAATCTTTGGAGTCTGCTGTGTATTTGGGATTATGCTGTGTCTCTGGTTGGTCTGTCGTGTGCGCATTAGGGCACATCGAGATAGGGTCCTGCTCACTCAGGCACTTCTGGCTATTAAGGAAGGAGATTCTCCCGCAGCCTGGCTCTCCGCCCTGAATAATTCGAAATGATTGCCCTTGCACAGAGAGGCCTTGTCGCCATTGCACCTCTATAGGGAGTCATTCATTGTCCTGATTGCCCTTGCACAGAGAGGCCTTGTTGCCATTGCACCTCTATAGGGAGTCATTCATTGTCCTGATTGCCCTTGCACAGAGAGGCCTTGTTGCCATCGCACCTCTATAGGGAGTCAGCCATTGTCCTGATTGCCCTTGCACAGAGAGGCCTTGTTGCCATTGCACCTCTATAGGGAATCAGCCATTATTCTGAGTCAGCCTTTGCACCCTGCAGCCCTTGTTGGCATTGCACGCAGGAAGGTGTCTCAAACATGCCAACGGAAAACTGCCCTCGAACAGTGAGCACATCATGAGGTGAACACTTGTACGGGCTACATTCTGCTTGGTGTTCTAATAAATAAAAAAGGGGGAGATGTAGGGCGCGGTCAGCTAACTGCTACGCGGCAGGAAGCTGAAATAAGCTGAGTCATCCTTCCTGTGGCCACTGCGCTTGCGCTAAATATACTAATGAGGTTTTAAAGTAGCGACCTATCCGATGCTGGCTCACAAATCGCACCATCGGCGAAAGCCAATCACAGAGCGACACATGTTCTTAATCCCTATATAAGCAGACTGCTATAGGATTGCGGGGTCTTCCTTCCATCTTTCTTCAACCAAGCTGTGCTCCAATAAAGTGTGATACGAGAAGAATCTTGCGTGTGGCGGCTCGTTATTCTGCTGGTCGGAAACGGCTCGCCGCACCTGAAAGTGACTAAGAGAGTAGATCTTAAAAGTTCTCATCTGAATAAAAAAAGAAATTTTGCAAGTATGTATGGTGACAAACGTTATTGAGATTTATTTTGGTGACCATTTTACAATATATACAAATATATAATCATGTTGTATAACTGAAGATAATATAATATTAAATGTCAATTATACCTCAATAAAAAAAGAAATTAAAGAGTCAAAAAAAAGAGGTAAAAGTTACTTTTTAAAAAATACAGTCAACAATAAATTAAGTTCCTTTTGAAGATATAACTTGAGTTCTAGAGAGCTGACAACTGAAACTAGCAGTGGGAAATTATAGTCTAACCTAGAAGCAGAAGGTTTGCTCTGATAAGTGGTCAAATGGTCAACTAGGGGGAAAAAGACTATAATACTTGAATCTACCCAATACATGTATCCACTCACTGACAGAATTTGTGTAGACAATGATCTATTATCATAAAATATAAATATATCATTATTGAGAAACAATATAAGAACAGTAGAATTCTCCCTGTATACTGAAATGGGAGTGAAATCATTGTCTTATTTCAAACAAATGCTTATGTTTCTCTGGTAACTATAATGATTTACATTTTTAGTTGGACAATTTAGATCTGTTCTGGGATTTGTCAGATTCATGTTGTTATGACTATAGAGCCTAACACGTTGTGTTGGTATTGGGGCAAGTTCAACATCCATATAATCAACTTATCGTACTGCACTTCACTGTGTATACAGGAAATAAATTCGACTTGCAGTGCAATAAATATGTGATATAATAAAACATTTTATAGTGGTATCTAAGTAGAAATATAAGGCAGAACTATGAGACTAGAATGAACCAATAAATGGCCTGAAAACCTGCTGGATGAATAAATGAATGAGTGAATGAATGAATGAGTGGAATCCATTGCCTTTATTGGGTCAGTCTTGCTTTTTAAAACTTTGTGGAAATATAAGCTCCCCTGAAGTACATCTCTGATATGAACATTGGCTGCTCTATAGAGAGGTTGTGCTCCTAGTGGATTCATTTGTTATGTAAGGTGCATACAACTTGAGTGGGGTAATAAGTCAGGTGCCACCCAACAGTAACAGAACTTGTAAGGAAGAAAGTTGAATAATAAATGATTCTGTGTCAAATGTGGCTAACGATGTGTGAAGAAGTTGAGATGGCCCCCAGTGTAAGGAGACCAGGAGAAGGAGAGGAGGCTGGTGGGTCTGCTGTTGCTAAAGCCATGTTTCACAGCTTGATTCTTTCCTACTACCATGGAGCTTAGCAGGAGAGACACCAATTATTGTCACCATGTTATTCAATTATTTTTTTTAACAATCAGCTCAGAGAGAAATCATCTCAATGTCAACTTCACTTTTTGGGAGAGATGGATGGGGAAAAATAATTCAGGTTTGAAAGCAACTGTCTAAATTTACAGCTGTATATGGTCAAACAACTATTGACGCTTGAGAGTTTCCAATTGCTGGTAATAGACTGGAAAAAAAGATAATGTGTTTGATCGATCAGCATGAACAAATTTCATTTAGGGGATCAATAACAGTTTATACTTGACAGAGCTGAGGGACCACATTTATTTTTTCCCTTTGATTGAATAAATGTTTTCAATGGGACTGCAAATGTAAAGCAATCCTAACCATTTCTTAACTTGAGGCACAGCTTCAGCTATGGTGTTATTGCAAAGCTGTGTGTATTTAAAACTAATGTACAGAAAACTGGATAGCCAGGGGCTGGAGCGGTTGAACGAAGCTAATGTACAGTTTATTAAAACACAACACATGGCAAGAGAAAGGTCTCATTTTCTTGGTGTCGGGCAATGGAAAAAATAGGAGAGGGATGTCACATTTCATGATGTTAAGCTTTTTTTGTGTTTTGGTTTATTTTCTTTCCCCCCTCTTTTTATTAAGATTAAATCCTTCATTGAATGAAATAAATTATGAGGAGTATTAAATAGCAAAAAAGAATCAAATACCTGTGACCAATAACTCCAGGGTGAATCTTCTTAGCACTTGCAACACTGCCTGCTCTAGCGATCTGTATACACATCTGGCTGGTTCTTTTTCCCTAGAGCCATCTTCCTATCAAATACTGCACTTAGCTCAGCAAAGGTTTGTTGAATGAATAAATGGTTGAATCAATGCCTACTGATGGTGATTTCCTGCCAAATGACCTTATAGCTGATTCAGAACATCTCATTTGGCTCAGTAGGTAGGCCTGAGTTTTGAGGTGTCTGCATGCTGTGCAGAATGGAAGCTCTTCTCACTTTCCAGATGCACAGGCCATGTGCAACTCAGCAAAAGACATCTGCTAAAGGAGTGAGGTTTCGCACTGGTTATCTAAAAAATGATAGGTAGGAATTTGGGTAGTTCTGGTTACAAAAAGATGAAACTGCCATTTTAAACAGAGGAATCCCCTGATCATTTTCGTTTTTCTTTCACATTAAAGAGATGTAGTTCTTCTTTAAAACAACAATTTCCTTTTCATGGCTTAGTAATATAGAGATTGTCATACAAAGTGAAGTAAGTCAGAAAAAGAAAGATTAATATCATATAATATCACCTATATGTGGAATATCACCTATATGTAGAAAAATGGTTCAGATGAACTTACTTGCAAAGCAGAAATAGAGTCACAGACTAGAAAACAAACTCATGGTTACCAAGGTGGGGAGGGGGAGTGGGATGAATTGGGAGATTGGGATTGACATATACACACTACTATATATAAAACAGATAACTAATAAGGACCTACTGTATAGCACAGGGTACTCTACTCAATGCTCTGTGGTGACCTAAATGGGAAGGAAATCTAAAAAAGAGTGGATATATGTGTATGTATAACTGATTCACTTTGCTGTACAGCAGAAACTAACACAACATTGTGAAGCAACTATACTCCAATAAAAAGAAAAAATTTCCAACTGACAAGCTGGGGGTCATTTTTATTAGCCTTCAGGATTCTTTCCTGCAAAGGACTGTCATTTCTACCCCCCTCCGTTTTCCTCTCTAGCATTAGAAAACACAGATTCTAGACGCACAGCTTTTCCTCTGCCTTAGTTACAATAGCACGAGCTCTCTCCAGAGGCCTTGGGTGAATCTCAATGATAGTCGAGATCACTCTATTGATAATCTGTTTCTTTTCATAAAGATATAGTGGCACAACTTACAGGAACAGGGCAATCAAGATATTTTATGCAAATGCCTTCAATTCAGGTGTCACTTAGAAAAAGAGGGGGGTGTAAAGTTTCCCCAGCAAAGAGTTTTCTTTCTCTGAACAATGCGTAAAAATTCCTCCCCCAAGAGGCTGGAGTTACATCGCCCTGTAATTAAGTTTGCTATGATACAGATGACAAGCGTGCCTTGAAAAGTGGGGGAAATGCCAATAGTACGTGCAGCGCCTCGTTCCAGCTGCCTCCGCCAGCTCCATTCTCCCCAGCTTGTGCCTCCGAGGGAGAGCTGAGCTGGTGAGAAGCTGCTCCTGAGGAGGAGAGCCGTGCCAGGTCTATTTCAGGCACTGGGGCTTTGAATTGTTTAAAATGCATATTGTTTGTGTACATCTCACAAAGGAAAATGCCAGCTCTGAATGCCGCGGGCAGCTTGTATGTCAAATGATTAAGTCTTCAAGTCCTACAGCCGAGGGGTCATTATCAATGGTACTTCCAGGTCACAGTAGATGCAGCAGAGTTTGAGGCAATGGTTGACCTTTGGATGGCACTTCAGGGTAACGGGGCTTCTTAGGGCATAAATAATCATTTTTAATTTGTCTGTCTGAGTTCTATTTGTTTAAGAATGCAAATGTATTATAACATATGTGACTTACAGATACTCTTTTGGGAAGGGAAAAGCAGTTTCCATAGCTTTTCTCTCTTTCTAAACAAAACGCTTAATGAAGGAAAGGATATGACAGAATAAATAGTAGAAATTAGTCAATTATACTGTGCTACTTCGCACAGTATAATTGTGATGATCATTTTAAAGTGATCAATTTTACAAAACTCTCAATATTACAAAAACAGCCTTTGTTGTTTTCCTCATATATTAGCTATAATTTAAAATGGCTTGATGACACTTTAAAAACCTTCCAACTACTTATATCCTTTTGCCTTTAAATTAAATTTGTTTCGCTTTTGTTTTGGAGGGAATAAGTGTTCATAGGCTTATTTTGGACTGAATTAACTTCTGATGTCTTTGTGCTCTTTTCACTTCCATGGAAGTATAAGTTGAATATGAAGTCAAATAATAAATCTCAGAATAATAAACAACACTCATGATTTCAATCAGCTTCCTTCTGCTGCTATCAACTAGTATCTACTATTCTTAACACACTGAAAGTTTAAAAAATAAGACCTGAGACTTATAACTGAATGAGGAAAATAAGGCAGAGAGGATCCTGGAAATACAGTGGTGAGCAATAATTAATTACATTTTTCTAAATTAATTATTAAAAGTGATATATTTAATGGTGCATGAGTGACATGTTTCTGTTGCAGTGAAAATTCACATTGGCCTTACAGATGGTAGAAGGTTTGTGAACAATGTGTGATAAAACACGGCTTTCCATCACGATGACTATTGTAATAGGTAAGTGACATTAGCTACCTTAACAATAACGGTGACAAATGTGTAATGGAACAAATACAACAGAAATTTATATTTTTGTCTCATAAAATCCAAAACAGGTGTTCTGAATTGGTGGCTGCCTCTCCTCTAAGTGGTGACTCAAGGAGCCAGACTCTTTTCATCTTGTGGTCTTGCCTTCTTCAAGCATGGCACCCAGACACAGCCAAGGCTCCCCTCCCCCCAGGCTGGCAGAAAAAGAAAGAGCATGAAAGACTTTGTGTGGGAGGCTTTTGTGGGTCAGTCACTTCCACTCAAAAATTATTCACTGGAGCTGAGTTTAGTGGCCACACCCAACTACAAGGAAGGGAAGAAAATACAGTTTCGCTGTGTTCTGAGGAAGAAGAAGAAATAGGTTTGATGAAGAGCTAGCCAGCATCTGGCACAGGTATGATACTTTAAAATGACATCACATCACTATTAGTTCCAGGGATAATAAACTCTGTGGTGGATGTTACTCTTTATACAACAATCCCTAGAAGAAAGGCATTTATTTCTTTCAAAGTAAGAGATTTTGAATAACTGCATTTTGCACTGCCTGAAGTGATACATACACTTTTGGAAGAAGATATGGCAAAGGTCCCAGCCCTCTCGGAGAATCGCTGCGACCATGGAGAGAGGTGATGGAAGCAGAAGTCAGCTCCACCGTAAACCTTATGCTGGGTCTCTGGCTTCCAGACAGCCCTGGTTTCTATCCAGACCCACGGAATGGTCATGCTTGTAAGCAGGCAATCCTATCTAATATGTTCCCATTGGCTTGGCTACTGAGACATCAGCTAGTTAGGCAGTAGGTGGTAAACATGTTCTAAAAAATTCTATTTTTTAGTAGCTGACTTCATTTTCTTTTGATCTTTCAACAAAACTTAATATAATCAGTTTTATATATTGATAAATGACAGTGACATGGGGACATTTAAAATAACACATTTAGCTGAATCATTAATATTTAGATCTTTTCATTTAATTTAATCATTTAAAGAATTTTATACTTATTTAAAATATGTGCTGATTTCCAGGAGTCCTTATTACTATTCTTAAGCCTGTGACATATGTGACTTCACATATCTGTACTGCTTCAGCTGTTTTCTTGTCCTTTTTTTCCCCTTTTCTTTCTCTTTCTCATGTTCCTTAACCTCTGCCCATAGACTAATAAATTAATTTCCTAGTTTGTGGAGGTGCTGTCCGTTCCTGAGTTGTAATGAATGCCTCCTCATTAATCAGAGAGCAGAGATCCTGACAGAGATGTCCCTTTTTCTCTAGTGAACGCGATGTCACAATGCCATGTCAGGGGCTTGTACTGGGTCCTTGGTCTCTATTTTTTGTGTATAGCATCCAGGTGAAATCCACGAAAAGGATGCAAGGATTATATAAACAATGACCATAATAGTATCATTGAGAGTACAGAGCCTATTCTGGTTTTATAAATTAAAAAAGATTAAACTATTCTCTTTAGAGCAATGGCATAATTTAATAATTATCCCTTAATAATTACTATTTATATATGTACTTCACCTATTACAGAAGGTTATGAAATTTCCGAGAGGCTGAGAAATACAATTTGTATTTGTTATAATAAGATCGATTTAGTGAATAACCTGCTGAATTCATCTTATCTTTCCAGACATCAGGACAAATAAGTATCATGATACAAGTTGATTCCTTGATTCCAAAATAAATAGTACAAACTGAAATTTTTAAAAGTAATTGCTTCTCTAGTCATTTGGCTAAGGTATATTGAAATAAAATTATTTTTTAATTGAAATTAAGAACGTTTTATGTGAGTATAAATACAGACTTTGGACCATGTGGATGTTCTGTGGACATTAACTCACTTTCCACATTCTCAAAATCCTGGACTGGCTGCTCTAGTGGCTGGTGTCTGCTGTAACTTCAGATTGCAAGGGAATGATTGGGTCTAGTGTTTCCACGCAGGAATTTCTTCTTGGTATTTCTTGGGAGAATTAATGTTTTTATGAATGCTAAAACCTGAGAAAAAATCAGTTCAGAAATCAAGAAAATGGGAAAAGTAGTTGCCAGGTTATAAATGTGTGTTTGTGGTCCTGTCTTTAGCTAGTGGTTCATCATTCTTGTAAATAAAATAAATATTAACAAGCTTATACACGTAGTATACATTATATAAATCCTGTGAGTGATGCTCCAAGAATAAACAAGTTTTGAAAGCAAAATAAGTCCTTAAATTGGTAATTTCGACATTTGATTCTGTGTAGTGCCTTTAACCTTGTTGGGAGATCAGCATGTTACTTTGTTCAATACCACCCAATAATATTCATCGGCATTTTCCAGTGTTTGAATATACTCTATAGGTTACAGTTCTCTGTAAATATTACTACACTTAATAATTTTTATTTATTAAATAATTTATGATATTTATAATATCAACTAAAGAATATTGAAAACGTTAAAAGTATCTTAAGGAACAGAGGAAATCAGTTAGCTCATTGTCAGACATGTTTTAAATCAAAATGACACGTTCGTTTAATACCGTATCTCTTTTTAACAGAAAAGTTCTGAAACTTTAACCCTGTCACAGCGAATGAGTTATGTTTAGTACGATGGTCACTCATTACTATTACATAAAGTATTATGAAAAATACAGTAATAACTTATGATTTTTTAGAATTACTGAGAATTTTTTTAAATTCCAGTTTTTCATTCCCAAATCCCAAAGATTAGTGTCTATTGCGAATTTGGAAATCCTATTCAATTCTGACAGTAAGTTGAAGTGAAGGAGTACCTTTAAACTCAGCAGATAGAGTGAACAATTGAGTAAATCCAATGTGAACAACTCCACTCAATACAAAGTAATGCTTTTAACCTAGTGATACCAATATGGGGGAATTGAGGTACTATTCTAAACTGTGAGGATAAAATAAAACTTTAGCTGATGGGTCTAAGGTTAAATTGCCAAGAAATTTGTTGGGAACATTAGAAATAGTGGGACAGATTGTAACCCCATGCAGTAACTTAATACTATTCAAAGTAGGTTGTTTTCTAAGGCTGATGTGATTTGCCAAGAAGTATACCCCTTGGCCCCAAAGAGGTCCAAGTTACAACATATGCTTCTCTCATGAGAACAGGGACTCTTCATGGTACTGATGTCCTTAGCAAACATTCCTTTGCAGGCCCTGTTCTTCTGCATGGGGCTGGACTGGTATGACATTATGTGACTGGCTAGTTACAGGGCAGCTTTATAAGCCTGCATTTAGTAGATGAAGAGTTATTTTAAGACTGAAAGCCCTGGGAAATAAGAAGCAGCTTTCAGCTGCATGGACACCGTTTAATTCTCCACCTAAGTTGTGTTTTACTTGATTATGTGATCAACAAGTCACCAGGCTTGAGTGGGAGTCTATGAGCAGACCAAGAGAAAGGTCATCTTTCTAGATAACCTTTCCACATAATACAGTTCTACCATTATGTGCAATAGGATAAAAATGAAGTTGAGGCCTTTCCATGTACAGGTGGGCTGGAACGGAAATGAGGGGATCCAAGATCAAGCCTTGTTTCTATGTGCCACTGGGTAAGTCACTTGTTCTCACTGACTTTGAAGGTCTTGTTCATAAAAGAAGAGACTGAGCTGGATGATCTTTTTGACTGACTATAGCAATAAAGGAGTTTCACTGTCACTGCCACTGCCACTGCCTTGGTCCAGGTCCTTATTCACTTCAGCTTGACTATTTCAATTATCTCCTGGTTTCCAGTCTCACATTTCTCTACCTCATCTTCCACATTCTTGTTAGATGTCTCTCTAAAACACAAATATGATTATTTCACTGTTCTGTTTACAACTCCTCAGTGGTTTCCAACTTTCTATAAAATAAAGTAAATTTATTTGTGTGACATTTAAAACTCTTTATGATTTGGTTCCATTTCTATCTCCAGCCTCATTGCTCTTTATCTCTCATAATATATCCATAATTATACCTTACCCATCTACATAAAAAATAGAAGTATGTGAAACTGACTGATTTTTCTCTGGACCTACACTTAATTTTGACTTGTATATATTTATAGGAGCTATTACACCTGAAAGAAATCCCCTTTCTCACCATTTGTACCTAGTATTCCTCCTTTCATTCAAATGAGATGTTTTCTTTGAGTTTCCCCTCCTCAGGCAGTGTTGATCATCTCTGACTTTATGCCACCATTGCACATAGCACATACTTCTATGTGATTGTACCTATCATATTGTATTAAAATTCTTAATGCACAATTTTTTTCTTACAAATAATCATTAAACCTTATTTTTGTATATTTAAATTTTTGTCTATCTAGGCGTTGCTGCCTAGTAAGTCCTAGATACATTTTGGCTTAATGGAATTAGTATTAATAGATGTCAGCTCCTTACAAAGGATTAATCTCCAAAATATACAAACAGCTCATGCAGCTCAATATCAAAAAAACAAACAACCCAATCAAAAAATAGGCGGAAGACCTAAATAGACATTTCTCCAAAGAAGACATACAGATGGCCAACAAACAAATGAAAAGATGTTCAACATCACTAATTATTAGAGAAATGCAAATCAAAACTACAATAAGGTATCACCTCACACCGACCAGAATGACCATCATTAAAAAAATCTACAAACAATAAATGCTGGAGAGGGTGTGGAGAAAAGGGAACCCTCTTGCACTGTTGGTGGGAATGTAAATTGATACAGCCACTATGGAGAACAGTATGGAGGTTCCTTAAAGAACTAAAAATAGACTTACCATATGACCCAGCAATCCCACTACTGGGCATATACCCAGAGAAAACCATAATTCAAAAAGACACGTGCACCCCAGTGTTCATTGCAGCACTATTTACAATAGCCAGGACATGGAAGCAACCTAAACGCTCATCGACAGACGAATGGATAAAGAAAATGTGGTACATATATACAATGGAATATTACTCAGCCATAAAAAAGGAACAAAATTGGGTCATTTGTAGAGATGTGGATGCATCTAGAGACTGTCATACAGAGTGAAGTAAGTCAGAAAGAGAAAAACAAATATCGTATATTAATGCATATGTGTGAAATCTAGAAAAATAATATAGATGATCTTATTTGCAAAGCAGAAATAGAGACACAGACGTAGAGAACAAATGTATGGATACCAAGGGCAAAGAGGGGGGCATGGGATGTATTGGGAGATTGGGATTGACATATACACACTATTGACACTATGTATAAAATAGATAACTAATGAGAACCTACTGTATAGCTCAGGGAACTCTATTCAGTGCTCTGTGGTGACCTAAATGGGGAGGAAATCCAAAAAAAGAGGGGATACATGTATATGTATAGCTGATTCACTTTGCTGTACAGTAGAACCTAACACAATATTGTAAAGCAACTATACTCCAATAAAAATTAATTATAAAAATAAATAAATAAATATGCTCAAGGTTTTTAACAACAACAACAAAAAGAAAGAAATAGATGTCTGCTCCTTAAAAGCAGGAATCATGATTATTTTCTTCACTATTGTATACTCAGTACTAAACACAACATCTGAAAAAATATAGGTGCTCATTACACGTCTGTTACATGAATGATAAGTAAATTAATAAATATATCAATAGTTTTGTATGTGACGATATCAACCCAGGTTCCTCTCAGCTGTAGTTATTGTCACTATTGCCTCATGAAAGTTTTAAATTAGTAGATTCCATTAATATGATGGGAATACTATCTTTTGAAAGATAGTATCAGTTTAACTTGGAAGAAGAGAAAGTTAAGTACTTAAATTATCTTAAGTCATTCATACTTCAAAAATGGGCTTCAAAACTGGTCCTTTTATGCCTCTGATTATGTGCTACGTTCAAGATCAGCAGTTTAACCTTTGTTCCACCATGTATATGCTTTATTACCTGTTCCTTGTGCTGCCACTTATAACTTGTGTAATCTTGATCAGCCTCCTCATTTCAAAACTGGAGATGTTAATTCTTTTAGACTTTATAGGGATGATGTAGAGCCAATCTGTAGGAAAGTGGTTTGTAAGCCATAAAGTGCCATGCAAAGGAAAGAAATTGTTCTTCCATCCATATATGTCCCTAATTCTAAAGTTATTCTTCATATCTAAAGCAAGTCCTCTTTCCTAAACTTTAATACTATTCTAAGAAGTTCCTGTCCTGTGGATGTGAAGATTAACCATTTACCTCCAACTGGGGAAGGAGTGTATATTCTATTTAACGTAAAGATTCGATACTTTCAATTGCCTCTTCTCCAAAATGTATTTGTCAGCTTGGGCTGCCATGACAAAATACCACAGACTGGGTGGCCTAAACACCAAAAATTTATTTCTCACAGTTCTAAAGGCTGAGAAGTCTAAGATTAAGGTGCTCGATAATTCTGTTTCTGGTAAGATCTCTTGCTGGCTTGCAGACAGCCAGTCACCATGTCCTCATGTGGCAGAGAGAGTGAGCTGTTTGATGTCTCTTCTTATAAGAATACTAATCTTACAAGATCAGGACACTACCCTGATGATCTCATTTAACTTTCATACCTCTGTAAAGATGCTATCTCCAAATACTGTCGTTAGGGGGGTTAGGACTTCAACATAAAAATTGTTGGGGGACACAGTTCGGTCCATGGCAATGGACCGAATAATGACCATGGAATTTTATTCATACTGTGTCACCAAATTTTCAAGGACACCTATGCCTTATCCTGGTTATATGTGTTTTAGTTAACTGGCAGTATATACTTATTACATATAATTTATTGTGTTTTTTTGTATTTAATTTTATCTCTTGGACTTGTAAACCCCGATATTCCCAACCCCAAACCTCTACTGGCTATGATTAAAGTTTAATCAGGATTTTTTTTGGCAAGGAAGAAAAAATTCTCCTCCATATTTTTGTTAATGTTATGAATTAGCAGGAGATATTCAGAAATAGAGTTGCCTACATGTTGTTTGAAAATTGTTTACAGCAAATAATGAACAAAGCAAATCAGATTGCCAAAGGCCTAGCTGTTGAGAAAGTGTAGCACATTATTAATTAAAATACAAGTCAGCTTTTCCAGCACTTGTAGCCTGTGGGTATCGAATGTACTCCACTTGATTGAATCAGGTAGTGGCAGCACAGGCATTTTTTATTTTGCGCTGGAAGGGATAACAAAAATGTAAAGCTGTTTTCTGCTACTTCATTTGAAAAAATATTATTTTGGAATGAAGGCCTACCAGCTGAAACAGACAGGCAGAAATAATATAAAATCTACATTACACCCTTGCACTGTGATTTTAAACAAGGGGTCTACAACCTCAGACACTCTCCTGGCATTGTATTATAGGCAGACCTTTGTCTATGGCCAAGGAAACAGTTTCCATGGAGATGCAAGAAGGCATTTGACAATGGTCACTGTTTTGGTGAAGAAAATTAATCCAAGCAGGAGACCAGTTTATAGTTATAAGATTTTTTTTTTTTTTTTTCTGTGCAGGAGGAGGGGAAGAAAGAGTTGAGAAGTAGCATAGAAGGAAAACATACCTGCCTTTTGGGTATTCTTTTTAACATGCTGAAGTCAGTGAAATTGTGAGAAACCACAAACTATGTTTCCAGTTTCAACGCTGACGGGAATTCTCAGGTAAAAGCAAAAATAGTAAAGAGAACGTGATCTTTTATAATACATTTAAACATTTAGTTCACCCTTAGGATAAGTCAGGGAAATAATGCTGAGAGTTTTTTTCTTTTTTAATTCAAACTCTATTAACCATTAAAGTAGGAGCTAGTACTTTTTCATTCTGCCTTGTTCCAAGCTCTTCATGGACAGATACACTTTTTATTCATCCTCACATTTCCTTTATCCCAACATCTGGGAAAATAATTGAAACAGACATTCCATAAATGTTTGTTGAATGCCATGAACACATCAAACCGTGATACTCCACAGAACAATAAATACAATAATTCGGAAGGATTTTGTATGTTACCTGTAGAATCAGCTCTACTCAATTCAGAAGCCCCTCTAGGTTCATTGTAGACAATTTTGAAATACTCATTAATATTTTCAGGCCACCAATGTTTAAGAGAACATTTAAAATTTTAGAACAGTTTACAAAATGCCTAGTGAAGCAATAGGCTTTGTAATGATGGGTAGAACCACTGCTGACAAAAAGTAGAACAGAGTGAGTCAAATGCTTTGTTGACCTGTGGGATCTTGGTCTCATTCCCACTGTCAGGGTATTTCTGGGTAGAATTAGTCACCCCTGGCCAGTGGATTAAACTTCTTCCCTTATTTCACTCAGTTTAAAATCTTTATACCAGTGGATCAGATTAATCTGTCTCTTGCAAGCAGATTTCCTAGATTTGAAGTTGGTGTATCCCGGCAGCTCTCACTTTAAGGCATTCAGTGAAGCAAATTGAATAGCAATCAGATTCACTCAATTCTGTTCCCTGTTTTACTCCAGGTCTGCCATATTCTAATTCATGATCATTATTTGAGAGGTAGTTTTTACCCTGAGAGTTTAGTTGAACTTTGTTCATTATCTAGAAGGCTTTATCTGAGTAAGGCAGCTCTTCACTAACTTAGGTTCATGGTGGCCTGACATGTTCCTTTGGCCTCAGAGAGGTGTCAGCTATGTGTCTGCAGCCGTAGTGGGAAGGAGCTGGCCCTGAGTCAGTTCCAGAAGCAACTTGCTGTCTAGCCTACTAGAAGGGATGCTCTACAATGGCAACTTACATGTCTCCTCCCTCTCTCCCTCCCTCCCTCCCTCCCTCTCTCCACCCCTCCTTCTCTTCCTCTCTCTCTCTCTCCCTTTTCCCCCTTCTTATAAAATAGATGCTAAATCTGCCTGTTTCTCCCCTCTGTTTTGTCCTCTTCTCTCATTCCTTCTCTCTAGTGCTCAGTATGAGGTCATTATACTTTTTTCGGTCATATTTAAGCCCCTGCCTTTTCAACACTCCCTCTACAACTCCCTCCTCCCCTTATTTCTTTTCTCTGCTTTAGGGACAAAGTGGTTTTTCTTTCTACCAAATGTCTATTCTGACAAAAGAATATACCTTAGGAATTAAGGGCACATATATACAAGGTTGTAAATTGGTCACTGATATGGTGGTCACATCTTTTTTCTCTTTTCTCCCAGGGTTTTTAAGCTGTTTGCATGGCCATGAGACGACAGACAGTTTTCAAAGCCATCTTGGCTTTTCTTGTTTTTTACTTCCTCTCTCTTGTGGGAATGTAAATCTTCACTGCTGTACAGCAACCAGTTGTGACCTTACGTATTAGCAGTTCTGTTCCCTGAAAACTAAAAATAGGCTTTAATCTTCTCAACATGTTAGGATCCAAAAGGGGCTCTTTGATTAATAGCTGCCTATACGTACTGGCATCCATGTCCTTCTTGCAGTGCACTGGGGGTGGGGAAGGGGTGTCAGCAAAGCAGAGTCAGAGGACAGCGTTACCGTTTGTTACGGATGATTTGTCTCATGCCCACTGTCCAGCTCTTCCCTGATTTCTGTGCTCCAATGAGGAGGCCACTTCTGGAGGCAAACACTAAAAACTACACCACAAAACATAAGCCACGTGTTTTCCTGTGATTTTGAAACTTAATTCAATTTGTTCATTTTCTATGTCAGTTTTCAAAAATTATGCATAACAGAATTCTAGAGAACCTGGTACTCAGTGGTGCTTCAGTGATTAAATAAACAAGCCCTCCCCCCGAAAAAAGACCTCAGCATCAAAGTTCAAATTATAATATATATATTTTTAAATCACTGGTTGCCTTTGCAGGGGTGAATGAGAGTTCTATTGCTGGTAGTTCTGATAGGCTCAACACCTGCCTGTATTTGAAATCCACATTCAAGTACATATTGGGTCAAACCCTAACCAGATGTAGGTACACAGCCAAGTTATTGGATTTCTTGATGATGCATAGAAAGCAGACAATACACCTGTCTGGTTGCAGAAGCGATTTGCATAAAAATGAGGAACAGTACACATGCTTATGTAAAGTGTTGATTAACAAGATCACCTATACATATGCAAAAAGAAAAACCCCACACAATACAGTTTTTCTAAATGAAACCATGTGAGATGTAAAAACACACACACATTTGCCAACAATTAGGAAATGTGTTGATAGCTGGGGCCATGTTAGAATGTCCCTTCTTCAGAGGGACATTTATCCTCTGAAGAAGTGAAACACTGTACTATGCCAGTCAATTAGATGTTAGGTTAGTGAGGGAACTAATTACAAAATGCTCTTTGTCATTTGATCTTCTGTGCTTAAGGTGGAAAGAAGGGGTGAAGATTAGGACACAAGCTACCCACAGACATGTGAGATATCCAAAGAGCAACACTTTTTAATGAACATCAAGTCTCCAACATGGGTAATATGGCTGGTATTAACTCTGCTGTGAAGAATTCAGATTCTCAAATCAAATGACTTGAAGAGGAGCTTCCTACTGAGAATAAGTATTTATGGTATAAAGATACATGAAAAAAAATGTTCTCTAGTTTGGTTCTATTTTGTTTTAAAATCTGAACATACCTTCAGTTTGTTTCTGAAGTCAATCTTGCATAGCCTCATCTGTCTGGAACAGCCCCTTCCTTACCCTGTAGGCCGCCAAGCTGTTTAACTCTTTCCCAAGAACTCATCTTTGTTCTACCTCATCAGTTTTCTAGAACATCTTTGTAGTGATACTCTGATTCTGGTTGAAAATGCATTGAAACAATAGACTTTATGCTTTGAACCTCACTTTTTTTTTTTTTTTTTTTTTTTTTTTTTTTTTGCGGTACACGGGCCTCTCACTGTTGTGGCCTCTCCCGTTGTGGAGCACAGGCTCTGGACGTGCAGGCTCAGCGGCCATGGCTCACGGGCCCAGCCGCTCCGCGGCATGTGAGATCTTCCCGGACCGGGTCACAAACCTGTGTCTCCCGCATCAGCAGGCGGACTCTCAACCACTGCGCCACCAGGGAAGCCCTGAACCTCATTTTTAACATGAAAATATATCTAATAATTCAACTGTGAGAGATATGATTATCATGATACTCAAGCATCATTGCCATTTCCAGAAGTAAATATCCAGGCTAGGTTTTTTTGTTGTTTTCTGGGGTTTTTTTTAAGGAGAGAGAGTTAATGTAAGACACATGATTTACAGTTTAGAGTGTAAATGGCAGATTCACCATAGTGATCCCAAATACTACTTAAGAGCCCGGCAACCCAGACTGCCTGAATTTCGTTATTTCTTTTCTCTGGTATGGACCACCCTTCACCTGATACAGTAGGAAAAATCTCAGAGCACTTTGTCATTAAGAACCAGTCAAATCTGTTCATATTTTAAAGATACAGATATACTCCTTGCACTGGAAACATTCTGCCCCTGCCACCTGAAGGTGTTTTCCTGGAATGAGTTGCTCCACCTTTGTTGCCAACTCCAGTGGCCAAGGCTAGAGAATGTAATCAATCAATTCTCAACTTCTCAGTGGAGCTGAAGTGTGTTTTCCCCTGTGACTAAATGGCATCTCTTTGTTCCTTTCCGCTGCTGGGTCCAGAGCCCAATGGTAGAATGACTTGGAGTTGAACTTAGTTGCTTCAGATGGACCTCCATGCTGCTTTTGACTCCATCAAAGTCAGAGGCTCTGGGAAAGCAAGTCAAACGTAGAAAGACTGAAAAGTCCGTCTATGTCTTTGTTGCCACTGCTAGCATGGAGGGCACATTTCCACTCTTCCTCCCTGGGTCGGTTGTCTGATTGCCACTCCAGATCTCTTATCTGCTCTTCTCCGCCATGTTCTACGCCCTAAGATGCTGGTATCTATGGATCTCATACACACGCTGCTTTGCTTTTTGCCTTCTGGTTGGGTTTAAGTAATTGCAGGCATTGATGAGAGATTGGGAATGTGGGAAAAGAGAAAGGTCAGAGTAATTATTCCTGTTCTCCCCCATTCTGGGATGTGGCTTTAATATTGGCTGCATTCTTCTACATGAGATCATTGTTCCTTCTGGTGGCTCTTCTCCCACGATTACAGCCTTTAATGGTTTTGGGGAATACTATATCCTACCTTTGATCCTTCAGACCTAAGGGTGGTAATGGTTTAGCACTATTGCTAGTTCCTGAGTGTTGCACCATTCCTTGTTGGTTCTCCTAACCCTGCCCACATTTCTGTACATAGTCCCTTTCTTAAACTCTTTTTAATTAACTCCTTGGAATATGCCATTTGTTTCCTGCCAGGATCCTAACTGATAAATGCCCAAACACTTAGTACTGAGAATGTCTTACACTGTAGCAAAAACTGCAATATAAAGGCCAGTCCACCAATATCTTTATGCTTTCATGCGGGTTTATCTCAGGACTTTACTGATTTCTCCTGAACTTTGTGGATTTCCTGGGCCACTCTGACTGGTTTTAATAAATTTTAATCTGATTCAAGTGGTCTGGGGGGAAGAATTTGCCTTTATCCTTTCTCTCTCAATTGACCTCATTGGTCCTTATTCGGATCACCCTTTCCAACAACTTTTAGGCTATATAAGTTATTTAGCAGATTAAAAATAAATAGTTATTAGCCATCAAGGAAATACAAATCAAAATCATGGTGAGATACCACTTCACTGGGATAACTATAATCAATAAGACAGATAATAACAACTATTGGCAAGGAAGTGGAGAACTGAAAACCTATCCACTACTAGTGAGAATATAAAGTGGTACAGACACTTTGGAAAATAGTCTGCAGTCCCTCAAAAGGTTACACATAGATTTACCATATGACCCACCGAGTGATTCCACCTCTATGTCTACATCCAAGAGAAATGAAAACCTATGTCCACATAAAAAATTACACACAAATATTCATATCAGCATTATTCGTAATAGCCCCAAAGTGGAAACATTGCAAATTTCCATCAACTGATGAGTGGATACATAAAATATGGTACATCCATACAATGGAATATTATTTGACATAAAAAGAAACAAATTACTGATATACGCTACAGCATGAATGAACCTTGAAAACATTATGCTAAGTGAAAGAGGCCAGTCACAAAAGGCCACATTTGTTTAATTCCATTTCCATGAAATGTTAAGAATAAACACAACTATAGAGACAAAAAGTAGATTAGCAGTTGCCTATGGCAGGTATAGGAGAGACAGAAGCAAAATGAAGAATCGCTGCTATGGATATCATGGTTCTTTTTGGGGAATTGAAAATATTTCAAAACTGATGGTGGTAATGGTTGCACAACACTGTGAACTTACTACAAACCATCAAATTACATACCTTAAAAGGGTGAATTTTATGGTATGTGAATTATATCTCAATTATAAAAATTATAAAAATAGATAAATGGATGAGCAGAAAAAATTAAGCCTCTTCTGATAAGTACCTTCCTACATATATAATTGGTAAAGAGGAGAATTTATGAAACTAAAAAGAATTTATAAAAATCAAAAGGATATAGATTTCTAAAAGAGTTATGAAAAGCTAATCTAATAAAATACTTGACATCATATAATTATAATCTATCCAAATCTTTCACTTCTAACAGTGAAAAGTTTTAGATTCTTTGGATTATTTCACATTTCCTACCAAATGAAAGGGTGAAAAGGAGGAAAAATTTGAACCAAGATTGCTAAACAACTTCTGCAGTAATTTCATTCTTACTCAAAATAAAATCAGTGTTTACAACACAAGAGTTTTCCAGATGGCCATGCAAATGAAGGCTCCGGAATATGCCACATACCATATTATTGATGTTTAGTATTTATTGAGCACTCACAGCATGCAAGGCGCTGAAAAAATAAACTATATCCCCAGTTATGCAAATTATAACCTAAAAAGCATATAAAGTCGTATTACCTACTGTCTTCAGTAGATTAATAATGCATGCAATATTCCAAAGGTCAGGGCTCAATCATATCCGTATTGGTGCTGGGAATATATCTTGTTCAAATTAACCTGTTTTCTTTATTCCCTGTCTTTTTCAGGTTTTTTATCTGATATATTTCTAATATTTTAATAACATAGTATAATCCCTGATATTAAAACTGCACCAATAAATGTTTTTGCAGTACACAGCATTATAGATGAATAAGATTTTCTTTGAATTTCAGTTTTACCCTTTGTAATGATGCTTCTAAATCTATATCATTGACCTGGACCCTCCCTTACAGAAGGGTTAATTAACTAAGTTAATAGTAAAAAATCTTAATTGTAGTATCACTAATTGAGACAGCAGCCATTAAAAAATTTTAATACCAAAGTCTCTTAACTACATGTAGGGGCTGACAATTATTTACTAAATTGACATACATCCCGTTTTCATTTCTTAGCCCCAGGCTGACTTAAAAACTGACAGGAAACTTGTAAATGGTGCATTAGGAAGTATGAATCTTCATAGGTTTCTACAACATTATTCATTATAACAAGGGAAGACAATGACATGCTTTTATACCCATAACGTACCTAAGCTGCCATGTACTGGAATTGTCTACATGGGTGCATATCTCTTGGAATTTGAAGCTTCCTCACGGGATACTGTGATAAACGCTTATGTAGGTGAAGTAAATTTTAGTCCGGGTTGATTATACAATAGGGATAAGCAGAGAAAAGAAAAATTAATCTAAAGATTAGCAAAGAAGATAAACCCAGATGCTATGGCTTACCTCTGTGTATGAGATTATGCCCCCCTTATATGCTTACACCATACTTTGAAACATGACATCCATAAAATGCATTACAAAGGATAAATCCACTTATCTTCTTTAAGTTTTTAGATTAACATTAAGTGATTTCTAATAGTAACGATGATTTTAACCTAGGCCATCTTTTCAGTATTTCCTTTTGCAATTTTTCTTGTCGCAGGAGGCAGGGACTCCATATTATTGTGATTTTTTTCATCATAATTATATTATGATTGTTACTGTTAAAAATATGCATTCTTCTAATTCCACAATCCTCTAATTTACTCATTAGAGAGAATGATGGTCTAAGATACTACTGTTGTGGTGACATGCTGACAAGTGGTGACAGTAATAGACAATTTACAGCAAAATTTGCATAGGATTGGCTTCTGGGCATATATTTATTCTATATTCTACATACGCTTGTCATATATCTTAGTATATGAACACTATGTTTGTGGTAAGGGATTTAGATTTAATTTTTTTTCAAATCTGAAGCAAGATCAACAAAATATCAAGAGCTGGAATATCAGTGAATTGAATTGGCAACTCCCTTATGTGAAGAGCAAGATAAAAGGCTTCTCAACTTTTAGACTGTTCCTGCCTAGGATCTCTAGTCCTCCAATGGCATTTAATTACTTGGGACAGCAAATTGTATCTAGAAAGTGGCTCACTTTTCTTTTTTTTTTTTTTTAACTTTTTATTTTATATTGGAGTATAGCCAATTAACAATGTTGTGATAGTTTCAGGTGCACAGCAAAGCGACTCAGCCATGCATATACATGTATCCATTCTCCCCCAGACTCCCCTCCCATCCAGGCTGCCACATACCATTGAGCAGAGTTCCCTGTGCTATACAGTAGGTCCTTGTTGGTTATCCATTTTATTTTTATTTTTTTAACATCTTTATTGGGGTATAATTGCTTTACAATGGTGTGTTAGTTTCTGCTCTATAACAAAGTGAATCAGTTATACATACACATATGTTCCCATATCTCTTCCCTCTTGCATCTCCCTCCCTCACACCCTCCCTATCCCACCCCTCCAGGCGGTCACAAAGCACGGAGCTGATCTCCCTGTGCTATGTGGCTGCTTCCCACTAGCTATCTACCTTACATTTGGTAGTGTATATATGTCCATGCCTCTCTCTCGCTTTTTCACAGCTCACCCTTCCCCCTCCCCATATCCTCAAGTCCGTTCTCCAGTAGGTCTGTGTCTTTATTCCTGTCTTACCCCTAGGTTCTTCATGACATTTTTTTTCTTAAATTCCATATATATGTGTTAGCATATGGTATTTGTCTTTCTCTTTCTGACTTACTTCACTCTGTATGACAAACTCTAGGTCTATCCACCTCATTACAAATAGCTCAATTTCGTTTCTTTTTATGGCTGAGTAATATTCCATTGTATATATATGCCACATCTTCTTTAACCATTCATCCGATCATGGGCACTGGTTATCCATTTTAAATATAGCAGTGCGTACATGTCGATCCCAAACTCCCTAACTATCCCTTCCCCCCACCCTTCCCCCCTGGTAACCATAAGTTCATTCTCTAAGTCTGTGAGTCTGTTTCTGTCTTGTAAATAAGTTCATCTGTATTGTTTCTTTTTAGATTCGTTTTTCTTAATTTAACATATTAACGATGAAAGACTACCCTAGTTATGTAAAAGGCACAAGGAGAAACTTTAGGTATAAATTGGAAATAATTTGTATAATGTTTGTACTTTGGATTTTTCAATTACCACTTTTGTATCACTCCAGTGAAATATTTTTTTGAGAGATCAAGAGAATGCTGAAAGAAATGCTGAACACCCAGAGTTCAGCTTCTGAAACCTTCCTTGTTTATGACATCCTGCCGCCTCTCCTTCCTCATCACCCACTTGTTCCTTGATCACCTCTGTGAGGAGAGGGCCATACAAATGGGATTGAATCTGTCCTCTGATATCAAGTGGGTTCATGGTGTTCAGAACACAAAAAAAAAAAGAAAAGAAGAGAAAAGAAAAAAATATACAAAAAAGAAGTTAGGAGGAGAGGCTGCCACTGCCACCTGGTCTCTCTCTGCAGCTCTGTGGATCAGAAGAAATCTTAGAACCTAATAATTCTTGTTAAAACATGATATTATTGAATAGAGGACAAAGATCCTCCATTGCGTATATGCGACACATGCAGCTAGAGCTTACTTTCCACTTTTGCTTTCAATATTCTTTCATCCATGCCAACCTCTCCATTCTACCACTATTGACTCTTTTCAGTTCCTTTCCAGCTGAGTATCTCATGCCTTGTAATGTCATCTGTCTTACTTGGGGTCTTATCCGATTTTATTTGCTAATCAAGGCACAGCTGAAGTGAATCTTTCCTTGTTTTCTCCTGTCTTCACTGATCCCTCTCTTTTCTGAAGTCCTACAGCATTAAAGTATAAAACGCTTATAGATTGTCTACAAAGATGTAGGAAATAATTTCATATTGTTTCAGTCTAACTTCAACCTCTTGATTTTCTAAACTACATGCAGTTTTCTGAGATCTGGGGTCCCAACCATTAACTGAGCATATAGTAGACAATAAATAAATGTTGATTAATTGCTTCATCAATGAGCTTGTTCTTGGCTTCCTTCACTATGGATGTGTTGGTCAACAAAGAAATCAACATATGGGATTTTATGAATCTTTGCACACCATCACTTATCCTGTTAATGTAAGAAAATAAAACAGTTTAGAAGATTATTGTTATCGTCCTCAATTCATTTTATACATGGTGAGACAAAGAATGCAAGAACAGTGCAAAACCGTATAACCCAGGGTCAAAGTGTGGGTTTTGAAGATCAGCCTGCTTCTCATCCACTGAATAAATATTTTGTGTAAAACTCTGAAGGGGTATATTTTTTCCTATCCTTCAATGAATAAAAGAATGGATAAGGGCTTTCACTAGCAATTACGTATAATCCTTTTTTTTTTTTTAAAGTCCAACATAGATTAAGATGAATCAGTAACTCTTCTCTAATATTGAGTCAATCACCTATGTAGATGCTATCATTATATTTATATAAAGGAGCTACATATGTCCCTTCTCTTCCAAATGTAAATATTCATGAGGAAATAATGAACATAAATATTTTATTCTTTCTATACAAATGAGCTGGAGGCAGAGGTCAAAGGTGGGAAAAGAGTAGAAGTCCCTATAAATAATAACCTCATCATCCCCAAACTTTGCTTCTGTATGAAGAAAGTGATTTTGAGGGAGCATCATTAACAAAGAAAACGAGAAGTTATTTCCAGAGAGCCTAGTAAAGCAGGTGGAAAGATTCTGATAACTGTGTAATCCACCTACTAGCATAGCACAAGTAGAAACTTTCTGTTGCAGCTCAAGAATATAAACAGAAGTAAATGGTGGCATTACTATATGATTAATGAGTTCGTCAATCAATCACTGGCAAAGCATACTCTGTAATCAAAAGATTTTTCATGTTCAGATTCATTTCATGTAATACAAGTCTAAATATTACATAAACCCCTCTGACATTGAGTTATACTTCATTAGACAAAAAGGGCACTTTGAGCAGCTGAAGAATGGCAGACAGTCAGGAACAATTCTTTTGGATTTCAGGATATCTGGGTGGCCCCTAACCAAAATCTGGGGATGCTCTGAAATTCAAAGTATAGACTCACTCTGTCTAATATGATAACCGCTAGCCACGTGTGGTTACATAACAGTGCTGGCAGAGACAGAATTGAACAACAGAAGCAAACTTCCTGGAACTAAAACTGTTAGCATGCTGCAAGCATGAACTATAATCCAGGTAATCTAGTTCAGTGGTGGAAGCGTTGACTATTGACCAGATATTTCTCCTCTTGGACATAAAAATAGTAATAGCATGTATTGAATATGTATGTATCATTGCAAGGCTTTCACATTCCACTGGAAAGCCATTCATCCTAAGCACCACCTTGACACAAAAATCCACCAGAGAACAGCACACATTTCAAGTCACTTTATCACACTCAGCTCTTGGCAGGTACGCTCAAACCAGCCTCTCTAACTAAACAGCAAAATGTTCTTCTTTTTCTAGCAAAGTGAGGATGATAATCTATACGAGGGCCACTTTAAACTCAGAATGGTGTTATATGATAAATTAAGCCAGATTGGAGGAATCCAAAAAAATAGCTCTTTAATTGTACCTGGATGTTAAGAGGTGATTTCCTATAAAAGAATTGAATGGCCCGTGACTATTACCCACCCAGTTAACGCTGAAAGACAGCTGCAGCCCTTCTCAGATGGGAACACTCTCACAGGGCACTTGTGAGAATTCTTCAACGCAAACATTATTCTGATCGTTTCTCAATACATCTGTTAACTTCTGTTTGCATAGATTTTTCCAGAACTGAAAATTTAGGAAAAGGATAAACTCCCCAGAGATTCAAAGTTTTTCAATAGAGGAACTTAGTCTAACACTTCAATGAGAGTAGATTTGCTCCCTGGGGGAATCTGGGTAAATACCCACAATCATATTTTATTACCAGATATGCAGTTTTAATTTCTTTTATGAAGGCAAGGCCATAAACTTCCTCAAAGACAATGTCCCTTTACATGGACTAATGGTTTTCAGAAGTTTAAGAAATCCTAGATATGGAAAATATGAGAGAGTGAGTCTTTATTTGCTCTTTATTTCCCACCTACGTGCAGAATAGTGAACAAATAAGTATTATTAATAATTCTTCAGCTGGTCATGTGAAACTATAAAATCTGCACTTTATCGTGAACAAGAGAAGGCATTTTATAGAGAAAAGGGCACAATACACCATTCTTAGAGGCATTTACAAATAAATTGTTTTCAAGATGGAGAGTCCAATAACAGCCATGGCCTTTCCTTTCTACCTGGGGTCTCTGAGACAGTGCCCGAACTCAAGTTCTTCATGACTTTTTTCTGTTTAATTTCCAATTCAGATTTATCCAAACCATCACTAGAATGGCAATTTACCTTTTCTTTCATTTTATAAGCCTTTCATAAAATCAGAGAATATTAGGGCTAATAGGATTTTAGCATCCATCGAATCTTAACCCCTCATTTTATGGGCAAGCAAACTTTAAGGAAGTTTGAAGACTTGACATCTGTCAGCTGGAGCCTAGAATCTGAGCCTGTAAATTCTCAGTCGTGATCTTTGATTTCTCCAAACAACATTTCTTGAGTCCACAACATCTGGAGATCCACCATAAGGCTCTTATTACAAAGCACCAAGGAATCCCCACTTTATTACATTTACAGGGCGTTATACATCCCAACATATGGAGCACGATTCAGCCATAATCAATTTCTTTCAACAACTAAGAATTTATTTTAATGTGGACTTTTATGATTCTAAAAAATTATTGCCGAGAGTGGTTTTCAATACTCGTATATTGAAGGGAAATGGCAGAAGCCTGTTCAAGGCAGCTAAACGGATATTGGGGCTACAAGCCTTACAGTCCAAGGAATCCCCAAAGCTTGGGTTGGCTTGCTTTTCTTTGCATTCATCTATGAATTGGATGCCTTCCTTTGGGGTGCAAGTAACTCTGTAAATGCCCAGATGGAAGGTTTGAATTGTGTCTATTAGCAAATGCAAAGATCACAAAGGTTCTTTCCCATTATGGTAGGATGAGAAGACAACGCTGAGAGGCTTGTGTGTTCTTGGTGTGAACAAGATTAGGAAGGGAAACAGTTTTCCTATTCTTTTCAATGATAATGACCAATATGGTCTGTTTTCTTTCTGACTTAAAACATAGTCTGTTCAAAAGAGTACAAAGTTATAAACCTCTTATTAAATAGGCTTTTAAATTATATTACATACATCTCCATTTAGCAGATTTAAAAAAGAAAGGAGGCTCAATTAGTATTGCTTGATAAACTAATAGCTTGTAAATTTAAAAAGATTTCTTTACATTAATTAACCTAAAGTAATGGACCAATAAACCTACAAAAGATGCAAAAAAAATGGAGGCTCGAAACATTAGATAATTTCTTGCCATTGAAAATAAGATTATTTTTAAAGGGAAAAAATAGATGTCTCTCTTACATCCTGATGCTTTTATCTTTGCAGTTCTATAGTAATAGCATCATTATTGAATCATCTATCTCACAATGCACATGCATAAATAGTCATGATATCATATGGATTTTATGTCAGTATCTTTGTAAATGTGGCATCTTTTCCTCTCCACCCTTACTGTGTTCAGAGCCCCATCACCACTGGTCTGAATGATTACAGTAATCTCCTCACTTGTCTACCTTTCTCTTCCAGTCCATCCTGGTGACAGTGTTAACTTCTGAAAAACAGACAAACAAGCAGAAAAACAAAGTTAAACAAACTGGATCTGTCATTCCCTTCCTCAATGGCCTGCCTGTTTCGGATGCATTTTTCCATCTTTATCACATGTTGTTCCCCTCCCCTTGCCCCCATGAACCTTGAGCTTCTCCCACAGATGCATTCTCACCACTCTGTAAACACAGTGCTCCTTTTCAGAACTCCTCTCACTGTTGGTTTCTTCTTCCAGGAATTTCCTTTTGAGGTCTCCCTCTCGGCCTTCAGTTTTATCATACTGGACTCAGTTCAAATATCAAGACACCTTCAATAGTCATTTCCAACTCTCCAGGCAGAGGTAGCCACTCTCTTGCTTTAGATTTCAGGGTTACTTTCCACACCTGTAAAAAGACCACTTGCCCTGTTTTGTTTTAATTATCTACTTAATTGTCTGCCTCTTCTGGTAAACTCTTTGGCAATGGCTTTCAAACTATTTTAATGCAACTACCATTAGAAGTACATTTCTGCACTGTGATCCAGAACATACGTACACATGCACATACTCACACAGACAGGCTGAAACACAGCTTCCATGAAAGAATGTACTTCCTTTTTGTGGGTGATGCCCTCTGATAGTTTCTACTATGATTCTGTTTGCTTTTAAATATATTGATTTCACAACCTAATAATGGGCCACAACTCTCAATCTGAAAAACTCTCCCCGAGATGACAAAGAACTGCCTCTTACCTATTTTTGCATCCTTAATGCCTAGACCGTGGAAGGGACTCCATGAATATTTGTTAAATGGATGACTGAGCAAAGATGATATTTCTGAAAAATGTTTTTAAACTTTTTTTCTCAGCCATAATACATTTTATTGTATTTCTTCTCTGTCTTGAGCCTGCCTGTGAGCTTTGTCCCTGTTTTTCTGGTGCTTGGGGAGAGAGAACAGAATAGAGGAGATATGGCTCATATCTGCTGCTTGGAGGCTCTGTTAAAGAGGCATGAAGCTGATGAGCAGAGGAGGTAAACAGTGGTCTAAATGAGTTTTGAACTTACTTAGTGCATTTCATTGACTGCTGTTCATTTCAATGGGCAGCAAAATCAGAAAGTGTGAGTATAAGCATTTCCTGTTCAAATTATTATAATAAGTTGATTTTGAACCTTAAGATGATCCCATTCAAACCAAAATATCTTTAAAAATAAAAGAATAATATTTGTCAAGAAAGTTGGTAAGGCTTGTTCTCCAGTTCACCTGTATTTTTACATTTAGTTTGCTTCCTGTTTTTAGTTTTTGACTTTCGTTGTTTGACAGACTATACATTTTATATTATAAATTTTATGGTCACAATCTGGACCCTGGGTTCTGAACAGATATTAATAATCACACTAGAAACATTTTTCTTGGTTCAATGGCAACCTTGTCAGTTTGTAACCAGGAGTAAATAGAACATTCAATGCAGTCCATGTGCTCATTTTGAAGCTTAGAGAGAATAAATCAGCCTTTTTCTTGACGCTGAGTGGAAGTGGAAAGCTTGCAAAAAGTCGGTGATAGCTAACTTATGGATTCAGCTGTCAATTGATTGATTTTTTATGATTATTTCTATAAAATTATCTTTAGATAATAATGAAAAGTATTTCTTTCTGCATTTTAGGTAATAGGCTTAAAATGTAATCAACAGGTTCTTACTACCACTTGTGAATAACCCTTTAATTTAGAGATTTCTACAATTTGAGACACTCCCAATATCACACCTTCTATCTGTTGGAGAAGGGGGAATACAGTTAGATACAAAGCTGGTTGAAAAAAAAATGATCAGGATTAACTCTATAGCCTCAGTGGAATGTCTGATATTATTTCTAGAGTTGTGGTATTGAAATATTTTTTTCTCTTTTCTGTTTTTTTTTTTCCAGAATCCTTTCTCCCCTAAAAAATGTACACTCCATGGAATCCCAACATTTTTTTTAAAAAGTAACATAAACAGAGCTTTAGTAAGAAGTCTGCAGGGAGGTTCCTGCCTATTTGGCCACAGAAAAGGCTTTGAAGCACCTCCTCAATTTCTGGGGCTCTACCCAGCATAGCCTTCAAACCACAATTCTAGAACAGAGCAAGATTAAGGGGCATCACAGGAAACTTCAGCTGCTTTTTCCAAAAACACATGCTCAGCTCTCTCTCTTCCAGAAATTCCTCTCTTTTTTTTGTGGCTAGTGAAGCACGCAGGGACATGGATTTGAAATAGCTCCCCAGGAGACCACCCCCTCCCCGGACCCCCTAGAACTACTGGTCCTATTATGTTTCTCTAAGTGCAGTACTTGGACCAGCTGCATTAGAATCACCAGAAAATTCAAAATTTTCTGGGTCCTTTTGTAGACACAGTGAATCAGAATCTCTGGGGGAAATTCTGATGCACACTGGAGTTTGGGATCCAATAATTAGGAAATATGGGCAGACACCCTTTCAGAGTCTTAGGCTAAGCAATGAGTCCTTTACAAAGGGAGCCAGGTCAAAGCCATTGAGAGCCAAAAACATGACATCAAATCTCCCAGGTAGGGCTTCCCTGATGGCGCAGTGGTTGGGAGTCCGCCTGCCGATGCGGGGGATGCGGGTTCGTGCCCCGGTCTGGGAGGATCCCACATGCCGCGGAGCGGCTGGGCCCGTGAGCCATGGCCGCTGAGCCTGTGCATCCAGAGCCTGTGCTCCGCAACGGGAGAGACCACAGTAGTGAGAGGCCCGCTTACCGCAAAAAAAAAAAAACAAAAAAAAACTCCCAGGTATATTCAGGGCTCTTGCCACTGGTCTTTTATGATTCAAAAAGTTCAAATACCAACAGATATAAGCCAAATACTTTCCAAAAAGGTATGGGCCTCTCTACAGTTGCAGCCTTTACCTATGAGAACCACTGGGAAATGATTCTGATGGAGAAACCACAGCACTGTGATGGCACTGACAGGGCATGTGCAGAATCAAAAAGCTGGGTGCAAAGGATACAAGAGGGGTCAGTAGCCCTTGTTTTATTTCCTTTCATCATTTGATCCCCAGATTCTACTTAAATCCATCTGAAGTTTAGGGGGATGGTCATTCAGGAATTTATGGCCAAGAGAAGAATGAATGTAAAGAAATAAATGTTAATGACAATTTTAGAAACAAATCATTATTTCTCAATACATTTCATTTCTTTTTCTGGTATTTCAATCATGCCACTGTGTTTACATGCACAGATTGGGTTGTCTCTATTATCTTGTGATATAGGTTTATTCGACAGATTTGGAAACAGAACGTTATAGGATGATCTTGTCCAATAATGATGCTGATGACAGCAGTGGCACCATTGCAGAACCACCTTGCAGCTAAAAGTATAGACTCTGCAGCTGGATTGCCTGGGATTGAATGCTAGCTCTAGAAACTGTTAGCTGTCTGAGTCTGGGAAATTACTTAACCTGTGTCTCAGATTTACCTCTTAAGGTAATGGCAATGATAATAGTACATTAGCTACCTTGTAGAGTTGCTAGGAAGAGTAAATTGGCTGATAGTTACTTTGAACAATGACTAGGCCATAAAGGTGCTAAGTACGTTTGTTAAATAATTAAAACTGTATGAAAACCAGCCTTTGTTTCTATGTGCTAGACATTATCTAATGCTTTGCAAGCATCTCATCCATTAACTGTCCTCACCAATTTATGTACATAAAAGCACAGAGAGCTTATGAAACTTAACCTGGATAAACTCAAGAAAGTCAGTGACAAATTCTGAATGACACGGCATAGACATCTTTAACTTCTTTAATGATTAATATGGTTCAAGTTCCCAGTGTTGCTGGCAGAGTTTTGACCTGACTCTTCTAGATGATGAGATACCATTACGAGAGAACAGGGCTTCCCTGGTGGCTCAGTGGTTGAGAGCCCGCCTGCCGATGCAGGGTATGCGGGTTCGTGCCCCGATCTGGGAAGATCCCACATGCCGCCGAGCGGCTGGGCCCATGAGCCATAGCCGCGGGGCCTGCGCGTCCAGAGCCAGTGCTCCGCAACAGGAGAGGCCACAACAGTGAGAGGCCTGCGTACCACAAAAAAAAAGAGAGAGAGCAGGAGCAAGAGAGGGAGAAGAAACAGAATACTGAGGAGATAATGAGGCAGGTCTAACTTCTCCAATCTTTTTTTTCCTATATCCTACTAGATATATAATCATTTCAGTATTAAATTTTCCTATGTGTTTTAGTTTCTTTAGAAATTATGATTTTATACATCTTCTTGTATCCATGCTCAAGTGTATTCAAGTGCATGGGGCTAGAATTATAATCCTATTTGTCTTTGTGTTTGTTTGTTATCTTTGAGCATAACAGTTGCAAGGACTGTGTGTGATGTCCTTGCAGTCATTCCTTTCCCTTCAGGGGAACAGTGTTGGATGGATTCCCTGACTCCCCTGACTAGAGCCGAACAAGACCAACTTTCCCAGAGCCCAGCCCAACTGAGTGCCATATTTCATGGAGGTTTTAGCCCCACTCCAATTTCCCTCCTGTCTAGCTGAGAGGTGGCCTCTTCAACAATCTTCCGGGAGAGGCAAGCCCGGGCTTCATTCAGAGTTGCATGACAATATTTCCTCTCACCCCATATTAGTCATAAGCTCATCCCCTTTTTTATAGTGGATGAACAACTCTGTTTGCATCTTCTTGGACTTCAAAAAGATCTTTGTGTACAGAGCTGTTACAGAGAGGCCAATGATCATGGGATCATTTATTTATATTATTACGGCACAAAAGAAGTCACTTTGGTCCTTGAATGTGTTCCAGTGAGTCATGGTATTTTTTCCCATGTTTTCTGACCTCTGCTCCTTTCCATATTCTCCCATCTCTGATAAATTTGCTTCAAAACCACAGAAAAACCACAGCTGTGTTTGTTGATCAGGGGCTCAAAGAATGAAAGTAACTGTTTCCATGAGGATTTTCAAAGGAGGTAAAATTAGTTCCCTGTTGTCTACATATAACCAGATATTAAGAGATTTCGGAAATGAAAGTTGTCATCTCTTGTTTGGAAAATATTTTCGCATGATAAAAATAGAAAAGTTACGGAGACATCACCAAGATCAGCAGAATTGTATGTTTTGTTATTACATTGTAGCATTACAAATGAGATGACACACAAATCACGATGAATGCATGATAGAGAGTAATAATAGATTAAATGTATTTAATCATTTTAAGAGGCAAATGTGATTATCAGAATATAAAATATGAAATGTCAAAGTCAACAAAAATATGTAGGATTAACAAAAGAAGACAGTGATTTATGGAAGTTATGCAAAGTGTTCTAGACCTCCAGAGGGTGCTATTGCATTTGCACAGAAATATATTTAATTATGTACACATTTTTCTGAGATTAAAAAAAATGAGAATTTTAAGCACCTCTAATTTGTTTCCACATAAAACAAGGAAAGAATCAATAACCATAACAATAATTCGTCTTCTAAAACATTAACCGAGGCTTACCTCATTTAACAAACTTGTTTTTTTTAACCTAAAGATCAGTTACCTAATAAAAGCATGTAAAAAAATCAAGTCATTTCAGATAATACTTACAGTAACTTTCATTTGAACAAAGTGAACTTTGCATTAGTCATAGACATTAAATTGACTGTATGTTCCAAAATACATTTAGAGATTTAAAAATCCTTTAAAGTTTTTGGAGCATCAAGAGATAAATCACAACAAAAAAACTTTTTTTTAAAGAAAAAACTGCAGATTTAAAAAATACACATAAAGTCTTTACCTAAATAAAATTATTTTGCACTGTTATAATCTGGCATTTCATACATATTCTTACAGTATGAGTGTTTTTACCTACCGAGGAAAATGAATCTGAGAGGCAATGTCAAATAAACAGTAAATTGGTTCTTTGCATTATTCCAAAGCTACATGACAACAGTGGATGGATATATCTTACAAGATTTTGAATTCATATGACATGGTTGCAAATCTGTACACTCAGCTGTAATCTGTAGATATCTGTTTCAAATAATATTACTTCTTTTAAAGAATGGTTAAAATTGATTTAAGTAACCCTTTTTTAAATTCACTGACATATTTGTTTTCTTTTGATTTTTCTTTTTTTTTTTTTTTTTGCGGTACACGGGCCTCTCACTGTTGTGGCCTCTCCCGTTGCGGAGCACAGGCTCCGGACGCGCAGGCTCAGCGGCCATGGCTCACAGGCCCAGCCGCTCCACAGCATGTGGGTTCTTCCCGGACCGGGGCACGAACCCGTGTCCCCTGCATCGGCAGGTGGACTCTCAACCACTGCACCACCAGGGAAGCCCCTTCTTTTGAATTTTGACAGCTACTCTGAATTCTTATCATATTTACAGAATTGTTTGAATTGTAATGTTATTTTTAGACTCATTAATTACTATCAGAATTTCATACAGAAACACCCCTGGAATGTGAAAAAGAAAAAAATTGAATTGCTTCAGATTCAGAAACTTCTTTAAGTTTCTTATTTGCATGTTCTCTGTTTTAAAATCATCCTGGCATTGTTTTACTGTAAAGTGAATTGTTTTCCTCCAAGGTAAAAAAAAAGACTAATACAAATGGTCATCTCTTGGTAACATTAGTTAATAGTCAATGACATCATTTAATGCAGGCAATAGAACACAAAGTCATTGAATCTAAAAAGCGTCCCTGAATTGATAACATTTTTTTGTCCTTGAGAGAAAAATCCATTTGGGGGACATGCAGAATAATTAATGAGTCATACTTAAATTGAAATGATTAATAGTAAATCTAACTCAGGAAGTTAAGCAACATATTCTTTGAAATGTGAGGCTGTTGTTAGAGAATTTGTGGGACACACGTAAATAACAGCACAGTGAGATATGCCACGTCTATAACAGCCTTCTTTTGGGAACACAAGATACCACAGAATCCATTCTCTTCAAATTTCTCGGAGGGAGGAGGGCATTAATATCCCTTGTGGCTATGAGAACAAATAACCAGGATGAGAACAAAGTGAAAGGATAGGGAGGCAGATGGGTAGCAATTTCCCATGTTTGTGGGTGACTATGGACACGGATGGACCTGTCAAGTGTTTAACTTAACTGATCTGGATGACATCAGTAAGGGAGGTTTCAATCAAAGAGGCTCACAAGTAGAAAAGGAAGACAAAATATAACTTTCAAGACCCAGACTCTCAGAATACTCTTATTGAGGCCTCTAAGTCATTTGATAGAGAGATCTTGAGATTATGGTATGTGGGGAAAATAGTTAAATATTTAATACCCTAGAGGATACCTAGGAAAAACACCCACTGGCACATGATAATGGCCTGCTGGTGGCAAAGCACTCACATGAGATTATGACCCTCTTACCTTTTTTTTAATATGTCCTTTCCATTGGGCCATAACAGTCCCTAATTGTAGACACCATATTCTACATGCAGGCTAAAAACTGTCAGCATGACAGAGTACTTGGAGCTTTAACACTGAAAATAACAGTTAAGAACAAAAATAACAAAAAGAACATTTGTTAGGTTCATGACCTTGAAAAATATCCATTTAAGTCTTACTTTTCATAATTCCCAAACACTTAATCTAAACGTATTTTATTTAAAGTACTTTGGAACCATAAAGGGCTCTACTATATTAGCCTAATATAGTACATGGTTTCATCTCAGGGGAGATCCCAGGCATCTTCCACAGCAATAGATTCTTATTCCTTTCTTAGAAAAAGACAAATAAGAACTTGAAGAAATAGAATGGTTTATTTGAAAATTTACCCTGGATTAAAGTCAAGGATGATGTGAGTCTTATCTAAGATCCCTTCATTTAGGCTGAGTGTGAATGATGAGCTACAGTTGTTCCCCCCTCATTCTAGCTCTTCAACAACACCTGGCACAGGCTTCCAAAAAGATGCCTAGAGTGGACAACACAACTTCTCAAATGACCCACTGGATACATATTCTGCCAGAAGTTTTGTATGCACGTGACAGTGTTATTGGTAATATTTCAGACTAGAAACCTTATATAAACCTCAAAGATCAGTGTATATAAAGTCATGTGATGTTGTCTCTTTTATGGATCCAGCAGAAATGCGACCAGGACAGAGATAATACAAAGCATCTGTTCCTATCTTTAAAATATTTATTTTTGAAACCAATCAGCCGTCTCCATCTGGGAAGAGAATCATCTCAAAAAAAAGGCCTAGATGAACATCGTGACATTGGACCCTTATGTATTTAGCTTATTTGCTGTGTCTGAAGGAATATAGGAAATCATCCTGACTGTCTCAGGTACAGGAGAAGGGAATGCATATTGGCATAATATATCAAGTCAAAATGTGAGACATTTACAGAGGATATTTGTGAAGTGATGAAGGAGAGTAATATGGGAGAAAGTGGGTTGACTCTGAGTCTGAAGGTCAAAGTACTCACCAGATTTTTCACACTGTGGGCTGAGGCCAAGGACTCACTTGTGAGCCCAGTTTCATGTCTGCTAACTCGAGGCTGGAGTTAAACTAAACATGCTCAAAATTCCTTTACTCTTAAATGCTCTGATTCTATGATCCAGAGTGGGATGTGTGTGTGTGTGTGTGTGTGTGTGTGTAATCTAAGATCTTATTACTCTTGGAGTTTAAATGAAAGCTAGTTCATAGTAATACAGAAAATAAAGTTCAGTTATATAGAGTAATCAAATAGGTAGGCAAAGGATTTTATCTAAAGTGTAAGTATTTGAAATTCTGTTTTAAATGTAAATATATGTACACTCACCACTGCAATACATTTGCATTCTGTATTTAAATAAAAAGAATACTTAAAATTTTAATAATTCTCATGTGTATATATTATAAACAGGTTATTTTTTAAAAGTAAGATTCTAAACTTCTCTATTCACTCATACATAGATGTTGTCTTTCCAACTTCATATGTGGTGGCTTTAGCCAGAGTTTACATATAACTCCCTCCGCACAAACTTAAATATCTAAGGCATTCTGCTCTTGAGCTAGTAACATAATAGCTTGACTTTATATTTTATTGCAACAAATTCCTCCATTTCAGCATGCTATTTTATTGAGACAAATACATAATAAACAGTGATTTAAAATGTACATAAAAGTTGCTAGATGAAAATGTCCGTGTCTTTTTCTGTTATATGCAGTGTCTACAAATCTGAACCTACATCCATACACAGATTTATGCAATTGGATAAAAATCTCATAACCATATCTTAAATCCTATTCATTTGTGGGGATTAGCCTGTTCAACTGATGCAGTAGGTAGGGTTGTAGTAACTTAGCTAGTCCTTTATTCAAGACTGTCTCCACAGGGAAATCTCACAGCACTTCCTCAGCTTGTAAACATTAGCAGTCAGCCCACATCATCCAGGCTTATTCTCCAGGCAGGTGAGACTTCCCTATGACTATGGAAATCCCTCTATTTCAGGTAGAAAAAGTCAAGGATCCTTTTTAACGATTTTTCTTTTTTGGTTAATTTTTAAAGCAATTCATAAACCCGATATAATGAATATAAAAGACGTGTCTCTCTGTCTAAAACAGGAGCAACTGGCTTTGCCAAATCCTCCAGTCATCCTAGCTCAGGAACTTCTGATGCCTCAGGAAAAGCAGAATACGTGAGAGACAACAATCAGATAGGAAAAGGGAAGGTTGCGGGAACCTGCTCACTATTTTGCTGCTCCAAGCATTGTCTATAATGCTTTCTCCTATAAGATTTCTCAATACGGTGGCTTCTCTGCCTTGTTACTCTTTCTCCCCTTCTCTTTTTAATCCATAAAAATCTAGTTACTGACACTTCCTAGTTTAATTGCGATCTCCTATTCACCAAACTAGATGGTCTCTACTCAGTTCTCAATATCTGTTTTTCTTAAGCTTTGGACACTGTTGACTACCTGCTGCTTGAATTTCTCTTGGTAAGAAGCTGATCTTCCTGGCTTTTCTTCTACATCTTTGGTCTCTCGCTTTGTGTTTTCTTCTCATTTGTTCTTTCCCACACTCCTAACATGTAGACATCTCACCATCTTTTCAACCATATTTTCTTTCCTAATCCTGTATTTTCTCCCTTGATGATTTCACTCACTCTCATGATTTTAGTTATCACCTCTGTGTATGATCAAAATTTCTACTTTTAGCCCTAACTTCTCTTTCTCTAGCTTCTGATTTTCCAGTTACATGCTGAACATTTTGACTCAATGTTTACTGATACCTGAAACTTTCAACACACCCAAATATGAACTAATCTACTCTCCTAGACCTTTTCCTCAGGATGTCTTAACTTCTGTCAATGGTGCCAAGACCATCTTCCAAGGGACACTGGTTCTATGAAGCCCAGGCACGGGATTCTTAAGGTGTGTGACTCTCCTGAAATAAGTGCAAAATATTATATTTGTATAACTTTTATATTACTTTTTCTGAAGAAAGTTTTTAGAAATTTTATCAGCGTTTCAAAGAGGTCAGATATCAAAAAAAAAAAAAGCTTAAGAACCACTGCTGCACTGCTGGATTTAACAGTTATTTTTCTATTTGTATATGTATACATTAATGTTGTAAGAAGCTCACATATCCACACTTTTAGATTGCTTTTGCCATCATTTTGGTCACATATCTTCACTATTATATACCAGAATAAATTACCAGTTGTTGACTTGGTTTTGCCCAATAATAGGGAAGAAGCAGAACCTTCTCTGTCCAGAAAACGAAGTGTTAATCTTAGATGATGATTCAGTGTACAAAATTACGAAGTTTTCTTTACATTTAAAAATGATATCAATCATTTTATTTCTATTGCCAAATATGTAATTTGGCCTTCAAAAATTGTACCGTTTATGTGTGTGGACAGCCTAGTTTTGTGTCTATCTCAAATCAGGAACTCATGGGTAAAACTAAAAGGTCAGTTTGAAACATCTAGCTGTTTGGCGTCAGATGGATGAGGAGGGATTACACTCTCAACTAAATCAACTGTTACAATATCAGGGTAACTGTTCTAAGAAAATATATTTGAGCCTTCGTTTGAATGAACTAGATTGCTCTTTGTACAACATGACAACAAAAGCTAAATCTATCCTCTACATACAGATTATGCTAATATTCGATTTTTTTTCCTTTTTTTCTTTTTGTTTACTTCCTGAGGTTTAATGACTTGTAGATATAATCTCATGATAAGAAAATGAACCACACTGTTGAGTTGCTTACTTTTCTTTTTACATGGAGTAATTCTGTTTTGCATTGACTCTCATCTCACTTATCACTATGAAATAAAGCTTATAAATTAGACTTCATTACCTATAAATTAACGTATTTATATTTTCTGTGCCAGGGACTGTTAGGTGTCAGAACACAAAGGAGAACAAGACCCAGTTCCTGCTCTTAAGGAGCACAGAGTCTATCTACCTTACAAAATGTTTCTGTATTTATACTAGTATTATTACTACTATTCTTCATTTTTAATGATTATATTATACCTAGTCCCAGCAAAGGGCATGTGTAACACTTTCTATGATAATACAGATTACTCAAAAGGAGAAATAATGTTCTCTAATATAAGCAAGATTTTCTTTATAAAGGTGGAGAAATGTTGTCAATTTTCTCCTTGAACTTCTACCCCCTTGTAATCAGGAACTAATTAATTAATTAGCTAATATTTCTAAAGTGCATTGAAGATGAGCAGTGTCACACAAATGCTAAGTATTTTAAAGCCATGTGTTGCCTCATACACTAGATAGGATTTCTTAAAGTTTGGAAAGGACAATTTGAACGAATTACAAAGCTAGGCGTATACTGAAGGCAGGGGGTAGGCGGAAGTAGGAAAAGTTGGACGGAAAAGTGCAAGTGTAATCAAAAAAAGGAGAATGATCCTTTACATTTCTCTCCATTTATCATTATCGCAAGACAAAAGAGATGCATGCATTCCTATAAAACTGCTGAAAAAAGAGAATACAAATTTATTAAAATGGTGTAGTATTACAATTTCTCTCATACTTATGAAACTGTTAACAGAACGAAGTCCGTACTTCCCCATGAAGGTGATTATTTTATAATGATCTTGGAACTTAATTCCAAGGCCCAAACACCCAGTTTGGAATCCACAGGATCTAAATTGGACTGCCTACATTTCTGAGATAATTATCAACACTTCCTTCATCATGGATTGCATAGCCCAACACTATACCAATACCTGGGAAAGGAAAGGAATGTCCCACCGCTGATCAATGTAGGAAACCAGGCTCTGACGTGAGCTTTCGGACCTGATTTCTCAACCTGAGCAAATTACTCAGATAATTTATTAGACCCAGACTTAGTCTTGCGATTTTTTTTTTTTTTTTTTTTGCGGTACGCGGGCCTCTCACTGTTGTGGCCTCTCCCGTTGCGGAGCACAGGCTCCAGACGCGCAGGCTCAGCGGCCATGGCTCACGGGCCCAGCCGCTCCGCGGCACGTGGGATCTTCCCGGACCGGGGCACGAACCCGTGTCCCGAACCCGTGTCCCCTGCATCAGCAGGTGGACTCTCAACCACTGCGCCACCAGGGAAGCCCAGTCTTGCGACTTTTAAGCATGAGTCATATGGGAAATTCAGCTCTCCTAGGAATTATATTTGCTTCGGTTAAAGATGGTTATTTTGGAATCTTTCCATACTTCTCTTCCTTTTAAAGCCAGTGACACAGACATTCCAGAAGGTGGAAACAGAGGCCAATCAGAAAGCATTACTATTGTGCTGTTTCACTCTCCAGGGATTATTTTCCGTGTTTTCAGATTACTGCTGTTGTGGGTTTTTTCTTGTGAATGTCTGAGGAATAGGTCTGACCCACAGAGTTCCCTTGGCTAAAGGCGTTTGGCCTCAACTCAGTGTCACTGTAGGCTTCACCAAGTGACTGCTCACAAATAGGGGGTTTTATTTCCCCTTTTCCCTCCTCTGGGGCATAAATAATGGTGTCTGAAAGTATACAATTATACCTCTCTCTACTTCACTGGAGGTGGATTAAATGGTGTCATCCAATCTTTGTTACCTCATTGTAGACACTGTGGGTTGGATTTCTTTATAATCTTTCACGGAAACAAGAAACAGCAATTAAGCATACTTTCTGGACAAATAGAGACCTTTTTACAGGATTTTTGTAAAGGTAAGTTCTCTGCTGGGAAGCACTCCCAGATTTTGATGCAACTTGCTTAATAGTCACATGTTTATTCAATCTTCTTTCTGTAAGGAAGCAAATAGCCATAAATACTGAATGAGTGGCAAGGGATCCCATAAAATTTGACAAAGGATCTTTCAGGACAGTTGTTTAAGGGACAAATAAAAATAACGAGAATGGCATTGGAGGTGGAGGTGGAGGTGCAGGTGGCAGGGGGCACACTATTGCTCCTTCCTCTTGGAACTGTCATCATAGCCATAATCAACCATGCCATTAAGCAGCAACATACACATCTGACTTCAGGGTCTTGGAACTTTCATTACAGGGCCCAGGCTGTTCCCTTCCAAGTTATTAGTCATCAGTTACAGCATGATTAGGACCATGGAGAGTGGAAGCACTCTGGGTGCTCATCCCAGACCACCAAGGATCAAAAGTGAGAAAACTGAAGTTCAAATGTCCAGTCTAAGTGGTAGGAACAGAGTGGAAAGAGAATAAGCAAGCTGAGGAGAAGCTTGGTCTGAAACTAAGCAAGAAGGTTTCTGTGAATAAGTCAAATTTTTTGGTCATCCTATTTCTGGTGTTCGGATATGTCAGGCTGGCTTAAAGGTCCAAGTCTGAGACAAACAGTGTTCCCTTTTAGGGATCCTTTTTCCTCGTGGTACGAAGTGGCGGCCCATTTATTCAGGACCTGCCATTTCACTCCTGATCAGGCATGGCTTTTTCAGGGAGCACAAGGACCTTTTGAAACTTTTACATATCAAAGACTTTAAACAGGTTCCTTTGTTTGAAATTTAACTCTTTGCATAATGGCAGCTAGCTCACCAGATCGACTCATTTGTCCTAGTGTGCTCAGAAATGCTTATATGACAGTGTACTGCTTTTCTAAGGGAAAAGGGATTTTTTAAAGGCATTACCTTAACCCAAAGAATGGTTATGGTCAAGGTTTTATACAGGTAAAGACCTGTGAAGCTCTTAGGATCAAATGTAAGAGATGAAACCCACTCTTTCGCTAAGATATGCCATGGAGGAAAGTATATCTATATGGTAGTTGTGAAGAAAATCAAATCTTAAAGTCAGTTTGCCGTGGCTCAAACCCTTGCTCTGCCTCTTAACTAGCAATATGACTCTGAGATAGTTATACACTCTCTCTGTGTATCAGTTTCTTCATCCATAATAGATTGTTGTGAGGATAAATGAGTCCAATGATTTAATTATCTGGAACAGTACCAGTTCTGCATAAGAGTTAGTAATTATTATTATTCTGGATAGAGAGTACAGTATGTTGGTTAAGAACTCTGGCTCTGGCATTAGATATAACTGTGTTCAAATCCCAGTTCTTCTATGTCCAAGAGCTTGGAGAAACTACCCAATTTCTCTGTTCTGGTTTCCTCATCTACAAAACGGGTTATGAGAATCAAATCATATTATACACATGGTATAATTGGTATAATTTCACACATGATAAATGTCAGCGATTCTTTTTCCCATTTCCCATTTTGCTTGACTGTTTTTCCACAGGATTATATTATGTCATGGTCTAGTGCTATCTGGATAGAAGATGTTTTTATATTTGTGTTATAAATATCCAGATTGAGGAGAACATTTTGAGTAATAAAGTAACACCAAGTGTTACAAACTTGTAGAATAGTTTCTCAACTCTCCTTAAGAGTTTGATGCAATTTAAAAATTAACGAAGGCGAAATGTCTATTTAGATCTTCTGCCCATTTTTGGATTGGGTTGTGGAGATCATCTCGGTGCTTTGTTACCACCTAGAGGGGCGGGATAGGGAGGGTGGGAGGGAGACGCAAGAAGGAGGGGATATGGGGATATATGTATACATATAGCTGATTCACTTTGTTATACAGCTGAAACTAACACAACATTGTAAAACAATTATACTCCAATAAAGATGTTAAAAAAATTAATAAAGGAAGCTATTGCTTTCTGGATGCAAGTTAGTGTTGGTTGTAAAGTAGGGTTTCTCAGGTAAAGATTTATTCCCATATTTCCGGATCACATATTTCTGGAAAGTTTAGGCATCAGAAGCTTGTTGCTTGCTTTTCAGCAGCTCCCAGTAAATGCGATTACACTCAATCTTTGTACTGAAGTTCTCGATGCAAATGCAGGAGGCTCTTGCCTTGAGAAAAATCTTTAAAAGTTGCACAGCTCCTCAGAAGCAGAGGTTGGGAGGGAGGCATGCTTTGTGTCATACACATTAATTCAGTTGGCACATTACAATGTTAAACTAAATGACATTATTACAAAGCTGTGCTAAGAAGTGTTGACAGGTCCATATGGTAATTTTACAATGTATAATGAACACACAGACTCCTTTCTTGCAGAAATTTATAGTTCAAATCTATACCCAGGATATCCAGTTTTATTTCCAGAAACTTAAATTGACTTATTACGGTGTAGTGAATGTATAAATTAGTTCCAGTAGTTAAACTGAAACATTTCCCTACAGACTCAATTAGATTCATTAATCTGCTGTGTAGACCTGTAAACGGCCCATTGTTCTTTTCCCCCCAAAATGTCAAAAACTATTTCTCTAACTATAAAATATTTACTACAAAAACTGTTTTAAATGGTCAGAATTACTGTGTATTAGAAACCCAGAACTACAAATTATCTTATTGTGCTGGTACTTTTTTTCTCCCAAAGAAAAATAGGGTCCAGCCCTTGACAAGTAATTTAGTGGGGTTAGTAAATGGATTCAGTGCTCCATCACACTGAAAACGCACTTATATTAAGAAAAGATCATCTTTTCCCATGTCCAGCTGGACAAATCTGCTGGCGTGGGGCATATTGTGTATGTTCCTAACCCCACAGATTTTTCATTTGGAAACTTTTGCTGACATGCCTCCGTCTGCCTGAAGTGTGGCAGCTTATCAGTCCATTGTGATGTTCCATGGAGGCTGAGTAAAATAATACAACCTGTTAATGAACTCCATTTCAAATGATGCACACCTGTGTCTTACCTTTTTCAAAATACCACCCTCCATGTGGGAACTAGGGAGGCCACTGCACAGCAGAGCTTTAAATACAAATCTTTTTTTTTTTTTAAGCTATTGTTGTGGAATTTAACGAAATAAACACACACACACACACACACACACACCTTGTTTTATTGATTGATGAAGGTGACTGCTTTTACTTACTGCATGATATTTTTTGCTTCTGTGCTTTATTAAACATTTCTTGTTTCAAAAACTTTGCAACTCCTACCTTTTTTTATTTTTTTAATGGCTCAGCTCAAGTCATCTTTACAGGTTTGCATATAATGTTAACTTTGATTATGTTTTTAGTCTTGGGTAAACATGCAACAGTTCTGTTTTAAAGATGAGAGGAGGCTGCTTGGGTCATTCTTAGACATACCAATGTGATGTGAAATGGAAATATTTAAGAGTCATTTAACTGAATTTAACAGAAAACAATTTCAGCTCTTTTTAAGGGGGGAAAGGGAGCTATCTTTAAGGATATGGGAATGTCTCACAAGTCAAGAAATGAAAAACAAATGGTCCTCAGGAAAAATTTGGAACCAAGGATTCAAATAGTTCCCTTTCTCCATCTTTCTCCTGTCTTTATAGCTGCTTTATTCTTACTCATTATTACTTCAACCCTACTTTAGGTTTCTCTACTTCTCTGGACCATAGGGTGGACAATCTGGCTGAAAGAAACCCTGCAATTTTAACAGTGTAGACTGAATCTTCTCTCATCTCAATCCCAATATTTTATTGAGGTATAGTTGATTTACAATGTTGTGTTAGTTTCAAGTGTACAGCAAAGTGATTCAGAATATATATGTGTGTGTATGTATATATATGTATATATAATATATATATACATATATATATATTATATATATATTCAGATTCTTTTTCAGATTCTTTTCCATTATAGGTTATTACAAGATACTGGGTATAGTTCCCTGTGCTATACAATAGGTCCTTGTTTATCTATTTTATATATAGTAATGTGTATCTGTTAATCCCAAACTCCTGATTTATCTCTCCCCGTCTCTGCCCCCCTCTATCCCCTTTGGTAACCATAAGGTTTTTTTCTATGTCTGTGAGTCTATTTCTGTTTTGTAAATAAGTTCATCTGTGTCATATTTTAGATTCCACATATAAGTGATATCATATGGTATTTGTCTCTCTCTGACTTATTTCACTTAATATGATAATTTCTGGGTCCATCCATGTTGCTGCAAATGGCATTATTTCATTTTTTTAAATCCCAGTTTTAGAAAGAGATTCTGATTAGTCTACATTAATCTTCAGTTCCTACCTCTGAGACAATCAAATAGGAAGAGGAGGAGGTGGCAGGAGGGAAGAGGGAGTGTTTTGCATTCGACAGAGATTAGGTAAAAATGAGTTACTCTCACTAGCTGCTTGGTGAGAAAGAAAAAGATAGGTAATTCCCAGGAAATGGTGATGGTGGTAAGTGGAGGTCAGTGTTGAACTGAATACATGAACGTAATAAATATCTATCCACCTTATTTTTAAATGTCCTTCCTCTAAGGTAATTACATGTCTTCTTGTTATCTCCAAGCCCAAGATTATGTAGAAAGTTAGAGCAGTAGGTGCTCCAAAAGTAGAGATATTGGACTTTTCCTCCAGGATGATATTTCCAGTGAGAAATATAGTGTGTTGAAATAATCAGCTTCCTGTTCGCAGTCCCATGTTCATCTGCTCGCAGGACACACACAATTTTCCTGCCAACGTATAGCATAACATTTCCTTCCCTCACCCTTTCCATTTCATTAATATTGAGGCAGGGAAGGGGTGTGCCAGATTCGTCTTACAACATATTTCCCCCTAATTTTTCAACTTATCACCTCCCTTCTTGGAATCCTAGCTTTTCATGACAAATTGAAGAGTTTTTGCTTGTGCCAATCTGCTCGATGTTAATATCTGCACCTGCACTTCTGGGCTGTGGCAAAGCAGCCACACGTGCACAATTACAGGTGACTCTCCCGCATCCAGGAAGGACTGGAGGCCTGAAATCAGCAAATCCAGCTCAAGCATTTTCCTGCCCTTTTGATTTGGTGATTGCTTCTGTTCAAGCAGCCTGACCCGTGGCTCAGCACATTGCATTCCAATGCAAATATTTATCGAATAACTTCTATGCGCCAGGCACTATGTTACTTACTTCTAGAGATGCAAAATAAGTAACATATTGCTTTTGCCCTTATAGAGACTGCTGCCTTGATGAGGTGACAAGATAGTCTCACCAAGAACTATGGTATAAGGGACAATGTGTATATGGTAAATAAATCTGGGGAGAGTAATAAGAAAAAAAAAGTTCTTGGAAATAAGTTTAAAGGGACTAGGAATTTAATACAAGGAGATACGGGGTATATTACATCCATTGGCATCCTTCTGTTTAGAGTCTGTTCCAAAGTGAATAGTCTTCAATAGAATGTAAGTATAGAAGCCTGGCAGGTGATGGAACTGAGGGAAATTTGACTGAGGTCCCCTCTACTCTCATCACAAGGAGAAGTAAGAGAAGATATGAGAGAGGAGAAAATAGGGCAAAATAAGTAGGAACAGAGCCTAATGTTGAACAGGAGCCCCAATGCAGAATTGCTTCTTTACATATAAATTCAAGTCATGTTTCTAGAGGGTCTACTGTTTGCCAGGAACTATCACATAGTATCTGTCCTGTCCATTTTATAGATGGATAAATTGTCTCAAATGAGTAGATTTGCTTAAGACACCAAATTAGTAGGTACTACAGCTGGAGACTGAACCCAGCATGCCGGATATACAAGATGGGAACATTCATCAGGAGAATTAAAGGAGGAGGTGGGCAAGAGCTCATGAACTTGCGTTCCTGTTAGCTGCCTGGATTTTCCCCCTCTCTTCTGTATAGTCCTTATTCCTCTAGGCAGCTCTAGTTACCAGGTTATAATCAAAGACACCTCAGCAGCAGAAATATGTCGATGTCTCCTATAGGTTCACAATTGTGTTTGATTTACTCTTTATTTCTGCTTCTCTCTCTAGTCACCTTTTAGGTTCTGCCTCTCTATCAAGACATTCCTGCTTAGACCACTAAGAGACTATGTGATTAACCCAAGTCATCATCACCATCCCTATGGAATGAAGCTTTGGGCTAGACTTCTTCTAGATAATAAACCAGTCTTTATGTAGGATACTATGGGTCGGATGCTCAACATGATCCAAAAAGAGCTGTGGCTGAGACGGCTGGGTCATGTGACTTGACCTTGTATATATAGAAGGAATCTCTTAGAAGGGGCTCACTATAGACAAACAAGGAGAGAAAGCTAAGCGATAGTATAGCTTCAGGCACTGAAATCAGTTCAACATTCATCACAGTCTGCTCCAAGAAAAGCTGAACTCTGAGAAGTGTTCTCCTTTCCAAAATGAGACTCACTCCTTAAGCTAAATATTGTTACATATATTAGTTGTTGTCTTCCACTGCAGTAACTGGTCCACAGTAGTACTTGATTATAGCAAAGGGATTAAGAAAAGCACAGACTATGGCTCACAGCCGTAGGCTCACTTCATGGCTGCTTGTTATTCATAGGACTTTAGTAAGTTATTCAGATGTTTTAGGCCTCTTTTTCCTCATCTGTAAAATTGCTGTTAATATTCAATGGAGTTTACTCAAGGGTCAAGTGAAATAATATCTGTAAACTGTACACAGTAGGCACCTAACAAATGATAGACCAGTTTTTAAAATAAATGTATATTGCCTTAAGATTAATAGATGCTCAGGTGCAAAAGTTACTTGGAGAAAATTAAGGAAGAAACAGAAGAAATTATTTGCAAAATAATTGGTTTCAAAGACCTCGGATTTTCTGTATTTCCTGCTTTATTAAAAACGTTTTATACAATGCCAGAACCATGGGGCCAAGAGAAAGACGTGCTTCTGTTTAGTCCCCTATTTAGTTTGCAAAAAGTATATTCTAAATCTATATTCCTTGAGTAAATTATACCTTTCCCATAAAAATTTCGAAAAGAGATTCTATGATTCTTAAAAACTCAATGTGCTAATGACCACATGTAAAGATGAAACTGAATGTTAATGCCATAGTTCGTTGAGCCAAGATTTTATGCATCAACAAATGACAGTGGCACATTTAAAAAAATGTATGCAAACATAAAAGTACAAAGTTCGTAAAACAAATTAATCACAGTTTATTTTTTTGGTGTGCTTAAAAAAATACCATCAATGACCTTTCAGAAGTGAAGACAAGACAAAGAAGTAACACTTGAGTTTTGGGGGAAAAATATTAAAAATTATCCCTTTTGATACATAAGAACATTTGCATATCTAAAGCCAGCTTCTCAACAGTGCTGTATTTTTTTTTGTGAATGATCAACTCTCTAATTAGCCAATTATCATTGCAAATAGAGAAAGGGACAAAAATCACAAACTGTTAGTAACTTAAAATAGAAATCTACAACACTGCATATGAAAGGGGAGTTTAAGCAGAATAAGAGGCTGGGGATCAGAATAAAATTGTTTTTAAACCTTTGCCAAGATAAATATAATGTTTTACAATATGGTGTCACTTTTCTCTGAGTAATGAGAGCAATTTTTGACATCTGCATGACTGTTAAAAAGCAGTGTGTATTCCATTTATAAAATAATAAAAAGTAGTTTTGAAATGTTTCATAACCATAAAAATAATTCCAAAATATTCAGAAGCTATTTAAACGGTTTTAAGTACAATATGAAGATTCACTGTCTGTATTAACTGTAGTCAATGTATCTGTATCTCCAAACAGTGAATGAGGCACAGCCCTAGCATTTAGAGACCAGTTGGAAATATCAGCCTCTGAAATTGTAGCTAAGAAGAATCAACAGAAATTAATACAATAAGCCATCTGTAGAGTTAACCCACAATAGGAGATATTTTGTAAATAAGTCCGGGACGTCGCCAAAAACTTACCAGGCAGATGCCAATCAATAATAAAATTGAGGGCTTCCCTGGTGGCGCAGTGGTTGAGAGTCCGCCTGCCATGCAGGGGACACGGGTTTGTGCCCCGGTCCAGGAAGATCCCACATGCCGCGGAGCGGCTGCACCCATGAGCCATGGCCGCTGAGTCTGCACGTCCGGAGCCTGTGCTCTGCAACGGGAGAGGCCACAACAGTGAGAGGCCTGCGTACCGCAAATAATAATAATAATAAAACTGAGAAACAGTAGACGAAAACTCCAGAAATTATTCCATGCCTATGGTAATCACAAACACAAGTGTAGTGTTATGTGTAAGAGTAGAAAGTACATTCTGAATAAGAATTTGTCATTAGTCCAATACACTGCTATAAAGCAAGGACTTGGGGGGATATCTCTGTCTATTCGAATGGTGTGTTGTCCACAAAAAGATCTGCTGCCTCAGCAAGTGTACAACTGGGTCCAAAGACTGGATAACCCTGCCCTGGACTGACTCTTGGGCACTAGCTCTTCCTATCAAAAACTATGCACTGTTTATACAACCAATCTCAGTGATCTGGTTGGATGGGTCTCTCATGGTAAATTAAAACATTGGCCTTTCGCTTTATACATTTATTTGTTAATGGGTTGCTTAGTGTGAGTCAGACCCTGGAACATATTAATCCCTGAGTGAATTGATAAAGAGAGGTTTCTCCACGTGCATAGCTGAGGTCTGGACTCTGGAGTTGAGAAGCTCCACCAAGATACAGTTCATCTATAAACTCAACAGCCAGCAATGGCTCAATGTTCATAGGGAAAATATGTCACTTACAATGGATTATACTTAATGAAATAGGAATGTATTTAGTTTATGGCAAATGCTTCTCACATTGCAGATACCACTAAAAATTATTAATATAAAATATTCAATACCAGACAACTAATTGAACAACATAAAATTTGGACCTCCATAAGTGCTTTCTCTATTTTCTGATCATGTTATTTACATGATCAGAAAATTTGTGATTTTCATGATCAAAAAAATTAGATTTGGCACTAACCATATATTTCCCTCAGCTGTAATATTTGCTACAAGTCTGATCTTTGCCTCTAAATTCTAATTTTTTTGAGGACAGGTATCAATTTATCCATGCTTCCTCTCACAGCCTAGTGTAGTGACTTGTGTATTGCAGGTAGGTACTCAAAAATATTTGTTGTATGAATAAAATGTCTTACAATTTGCATGTCTTATTGTGGCAGATTGTCTCTACTTTCCTGTATTTACAGTAGTCAGAAAACTTTGAAATGCATTTCCAAGAATCCCTACTACCATCAGAGTCCTGCTTAGACTCCATCAATGAAAGGTCCTTGCTCAATACTCAAAAAGAGAAAGAGAAGTAGGCGCCATCATTGCTCTTGAGGAGCAATGGACAGATGTGGAAGCTTCTGACCCCCCTATTGAAAATCATCCATTTTGGTGCTGTGGGTAGCTGGGGTCATCAACAGTGGATACCTGCAGCTCCTTCACTTCCTAATTTCAAAATCCAGCAGTGGCTTTCCCTGAACCCTTTCACGGTCCTTCAACTGTGACACAGGCACTAGTTCTCTGTGTCAAATTCCTTTCTGCCCAAAATTTCTAGAGTAATTTCTGTCTTCATAAAAGTGACTGATACACTTGAAACTATTATCTCCCTCAGTTTATCATTTCTATTGTGTCCTTATCATGAAAAAAGTTTTGAATGTTCCTTATAGAATGTGAACCTCATTAGCAGTGGAGGAAATGTCATCGGCCTCAAATTCCAATTATGCATTAGAGATCATCTTATTTGTTTCCCTTATCACAGAATCATATTACTGCACTGTGCAATCTCTGAAAACAATTTCTTTTGTATATTTTCTTTGTTCTTCTAGTTTTTTAACATGGAAGGCAAATCTACTCATGGTTATTCTCTCATGGCCAGAAGTGGGTTTCCCCAGTTCATATCTTGGAGAAGAATTAAATTCTCTTTGGAGGGGAAAATCAGTCTCTCTGGCCAGTGAGCCTATGTGTTGTATTATGTGAAAATCAAAACCCTAGTTTATGGTGGAATGCAGAGATTTGTCATAATGAAGAGTAAAGTGTTCAGTGTGTTGATGTCAAAATTTGTTACCCCGGGGGCAAAACTGTTATTATATAGTTAAGAAGTACAATCAAATGTTGGCTGAGACAATGGGTGAAGGGTGAACTACTGATTTTCCTCCTGCTGGGCCCCAGAGAAAGCTGGAAAGTCGAAGAAGCCTGGTATATGAAAATATGGCAACAACAGTCCTGCAGAGGAAAAGCAGGCTGCAACTGGTTTTGGTATGGACAAACCCTATAGACTCTAGAAGCTGTGATACCCACTATCCAGTTGAAGCTTTTCACCCCTGCATTTAATTCTTTTCTGATGCCCTAAGCCTCTGTAACATTTTTCTTAAATATCATAGTCTCTTTTTATCTGCCTTCTGCTAGATTAGACTCTATGCTCAAACTGTAGTCAAAAGGCTCCAGAATTCCAACTGCACTCGGAGAAGGTGTTTTGTGGTGGTAGTATGCCACCTCTAGGGAACAGAATGAGGATTAGAAGAGAATGGCTGGCTGAGAATATAAAGGCAAAGAGGCTGAATTGGTGGAATATGAAAGCATTCTTCAGGAATTCCCAGGTGTGTTGGGGAGAAGACCTCAGTAAAACAGGATGTTCTTTTATTCTGGGGGAAGAAAAGGGAAGGGCCAGTACTTAATGGGTTATCAATTGGACATTTACCCTCAAAGGCCAGAGCATTTGCTATATCTGCTATATCTGCAACACTTTCTCAAAAAAAATAGTGGTACTAAATAAAATGAGTTTCTTCAGGACATGGTTCTCCACGAAGTGTGAATATATATAGAAATGGGAATTCTAAAAAAATCTGACAATGACTGGATTTTCTTTAAACATTTTTTTTTTTTTTTTTTTTTTTGCAGTACGCGGGCCTCTCACTGTTGTGGCCTCTCCCGTTGCGGAGCACAGGCTCCAGACGCGCAAGCTCAGCGGCCATGGCTCACGGGCCCAGCCGCTCCGCGGCATGTGGGATCCTCCCAGACAGGCACGAACCCGTGTCCCCTGCATCGGCAGGCGGACTCTCAACCACTGCGCCACCAGGGAAGCCCTCTTTAAACATTTTAAGAAGGATTTACTTATTATTGCTAAAACAAATTTATGGTGTTTTCCTCTTTTATGAAATTAAATCGTTTTTATCTGTGATTTGTTTTCATAAATACATAGATTAAATTTTTTTAGTACTTTTTTAAAGATTAATTAAATTAATTAATTAATTTTATTGGCTGAGTTGGGTCTTCCGTTGCCGTGCGCTGGCTTTCTCTAGTTGCAGCGAGCAGGGGCTACTCTTCGTTAAGGTGCGAGGGCTTTTCATTGCAGTGGCTTCTCTTGTTGTGGAGCACAGGCTCTAGGCACGCAGGCTTCAGTAGTTGTGGCACACGGGCTTCAGTAGTTGTGGCTCATGGGCTCAAGAGCGCAGGCTCAGTAGTTGTGGCACACGGCCTTAATTGCTCCGCGGCATGTGGGATCTTCCTGGACCAGGGCTCGAACCCGTGTCCCCTGCATTGGCAGGTGGATTCTTAACCACTGTGCCACCAGGGAAGCCCAGATTAAACTTGTTCACAGTATCTTCTGTTATGCTTCGGTGAAATGAATACCTGGCTATTTTACTTCTTGCCCACCTATATATTCTGCATTTCATGATTTAAATTTTGTATGTGAAGGTCCATATGAAAATCTAAGTAATTATATCATTAAAATGGTGGGTGATTACCTTTCTAGGCTAGAAATACAACTTCTGACCCAGTATGCAGTTCAAATTTCAACCAATTTTGAATTGTTGGACATCTGGGGTGCAGGGAGGGTGTGAAAACAAATCTATCACTGTGAAGGTTATGTGGTTTAAAGATAGTAGTCATTATTTCCAAGGAACCAGAGGCAGAAGTGATTTCTTTGAGGAGTTAGATACTAAATTTTTTGGTTTTTTAAAATATTTATCTGACAGATTTTCAGTTCTTAATGCCAGGGAGATCCATTCTTTTTCTCTATTTACTGTATTAAGCAGAGTAATATATCTGTTGATGATAAGGCTGTGCTGTTCCTTGGATTTTCATCAAAACTCATGAGAATATATTTAGTCCAAAATACAAGGCATCTCAGCTCAAGGACAGTTCAAGCCTCCAGGCAATTTGCAATGGGTTATTCACCTAACATTCTCTAACTTCCATAATAGTTATTCTGCTTAATTTGAGTTATTGGTTATAAACTTTCTTAAAGTAAATGCATTGGAAGAAATAATCTTTTTCCTTTAATAAAAGAATGGATCAGAGGACCTTGATTAGCTGAAATGTGTCTGAAAGAATAAAAGTCCCGAACAGTGTACTCTTTGCATGGGAATGACAGGAAGTACACATAGCACACCATTATTTCTTCCACTTGTACTCGGAGTGATTTCCAACAGGGAAAAGACTTGAGCACACTCATAGAAACTTTGAATCATCGGGCATTTTTGCCTGTGGCTGCCTACTTAATCCAGGAAGAAAGTGTACATTCATGAGTCAGAGCCCTTAGCTTTGCCAAGTTCACTTAAAAATGACAATGGAATATTGTAGAAAAAGAATTTGCACCAAATAATCTGGAAAATATTTGAAATAAACCAGCACTTGGTCAGTCTTATTCTCCTTCTATGTGGGTGTGAAAGAAATAGAATTGTTTCGGGAAATCTGTTTTTCTTACATAGGAATGAGCCTACCATCAAAAGAAGCTGCAAAGCATCGCATGAAAGGGGAGTCTGACACGAGTGATGGTAGGACACTTTAGACTTGATATAACAGCAGTGCCTTAATGAGATGGTATTGTTTTACCTGGAGGAAATGTGTCGATCATTTCTTAAAGGCTCTATTTGTATTGATTTAACCTTTGTGAAGAAAGGTAACATTAACTTTAGACTCTACATGTTAACTTGTTAATACTGCAAGTATTTAATTATGATTAGAAAAAAAAAATTAGTCCTACTATCATCAAGTGATGGTCTAGAAAAAGAAACACACAATAACCAAATTGTCACACAAAATAACTGAGTTATGTGCTTGAAGAGAAAGAACAAGATGCTAAAAGAATGGCTACAAAAAGGAACCATACCTAGACAGGGGGCCAGATGATCGCCGGTGAGGAAATGACTAAAGTCTTAGTGAGAGATAACTAAGTGAATATAGGAAAAGGAGAAAGGGCATTTCAGACTAAAGGAACCACATGTGCAAATGTTCTTTGTGAGGAATTGAAAGGCTAATGGTTCAAATAGAAAACAAATAGTAAAACAGTAAATGTAAACCCAAATAGATCAATAATTATACCAAACATAACTGGTCTAAATATTAAAAATAAAGTTTTACAGGATAGATTAAAAACAACAAAGCTTAATTATATAGTGCTTACAGCTTATGTACCTTAAATATGAGGACACAAAGAGTTTAGAAGTAAGGGTAGGAAGACAGCAAGCATCACTAGAAAGCAAAAGGGACTTTTAAAATGATAAAAGGGCAGTCAGCCAATAAGGTCAAACAATTCTAAATTTTTACACTCTTAGTAAGCGTCAAAGTAGATAGAGCAAAAACGACAGATGTAATAGAAGTAATAGATAAATCCACAACCACAGAGGAAAAATTTTACCGTATCTTCTAATACCAGATAGAACAAACAGACAAAAAATTAGTAAAGACACAGAAAAGCCAAACATCTTTAAGTCACTTAACCTAATTAGATTAGTGTAACTCTGCCCCCAACAATAGAAAACTATATATTTATTTCAAGAGCACAGGGAACATTTGCCATGATTGACCATGTATTATGCCATAAAGCCAGATTTTTATCAACTTTCAAAAGACTGGCTTAATTCAGAGTAAGTAATCTGACCACAGTGGAATTGGGTAGAAAAGGGTTAAGATTGGGTCTGTAACTAGTTCCTCTCTTGTCAGGAAACTGGAGGCTGATTTTGACCTTAACCAAATTCCTTGTAATTTGTGACTGGTGAAATTTGCTATCTAGATTTTAAATGAGGATTTTTCAGAGATTTTCTTACGTGTGATTATATGTCTGAGAAATGTTTGCCGCAGAAAATACCTGGTATATAAATAAACCTGCAATATTTGGATATATGAGCCATTACGGTCCTGAAAAATGGAAATTAGTCACTTACTCTGACTACGTGACTAGTGAGATATAAAAGTTGAGAGATCCCCAAACTAAACATCCCCAACTGGTTCATTGAGCACAAAATGTTAGTCTTTATTATTCCGAATCTAAATGACATCCTGGTTTGAAAAAGGTGTCCAAGGAAGCTGTGTTAATGGATTTGGGGTCTCCGAGCTATTGCTGTGGGGGGTTTTTGTGACTCTATCTTGAATCCTTTGCTAATTACTAGTAAAGCCTGATGCTGAGTGAGCTCATGTGTTGAGTAAGTCTGACTGATAATGTGTGCATTTGTAGTCGAGAAAAAAATTAAACTCAGTACAATAAAAAGTAAACTCGGTTTTAAATAATACATAAGTAAAATAATAAATTTCAGTAGGAATTAGAATATATGTTAATTTCGATAATAAAAATATATGATATATTAGAACTGTGGTTGTGTTTAGAATAACAGTAATAACCTTTGATCATCTCTTACACAAGAAGGGAGGCTGAAACTCGATTCTCTAAATATACATCTTAAGAAGTTAGAAAATGATCAGCAAATAAAGCCCAAAGAAAGCAGACAGGAGACAATATTAAAAGTAAGTTTGGAAATTAATGAATTAGAAATCAAAGATATAATAGAGAAAAACAACAAAGCCAAAAGTTGGTGTTATGGGTTGACTTTTGTTTCCCCCAAATATGTGTTGAAATCTTAATCCCCAGAACCCTCAGAATGTGACCTTTTTTAGACATAGGGTCATTGCAGATGTAATTAATTAAGATGAGGTCATACTGGAGTCGCATGATTCTTTGTAATCTTTCACTGATGGAATTTACTATTTAGATTATAATTGAGGTTTTTCTTTTTTTTTTCTTGTTTTAGTGGAGAACAGGCCAGTAGGTATCATTTGGAGAGGGTTTTCACAGAAACCTGGATTTCTCCTAAACTGAAGTAAAGATGGAAAGATCAAGGAAAAGGTAAAGAGCTTTTGTATATTAAAAAAAAAAGGTATTTGGGGTGGGTGAGTCCCATGCAGCAACGGACTGTGTCCATGTTGGCCTTTCAGAGATGAGGAGAGCTAACAAGCAGGGAGGTGTGGGCCAGACAGTAGGGATGAGAAGCTGAGAAGGCAGAGCCTCAACCACCGCATGCCTAGGTCAATAGCAGTTGATATGGGAGGTGAGAAAAGCAAGAAGGTAAAGTAATCTGGGAGCATATGTTGGCAAAGCAAGAAGAGAATGATGAATAAAAAGAATTTTACTAAAGGAGTAGAATGTAGCATAATAGAAAGGTGATGAGTGATGTAAATCATGTAATTTTAACTGCAAATTTGGAATCATTAGCTTTTATGCTATTTTACTTTACACTGCATTTGCTTTCTGGTTTCTAAATTCCATAGCAGAAACCTAATCCTATTCATTTTAACATCTTTCACTAACTAGTATATTGTTTTGCATATATTGGACAGGCAGTGAGTTAAGACATAACATAGATTTTGGAAACCTAAATATATATGTTACTAAATCCAACGTTTGTTACTAGCTGAGAGATTTTACACAATTTATTTAATCTCAATATCAGTGTACACATCTTTAAAATAGCTATAAGTCTGACTCATGGAAATGTGGCGAAAGATTAAATAAGAAATAAAGTACTTAGTAATAATACCTGATGATTACATAGTATTCTTTCAATGAACTGTAGGCCTTTCTTTACTTGAATTGCATTTCACTGCATTGGACTGAAATTTGGATTATTTACACCTCTTTTTAAATCTATTTTTATTTTTAATCAGTTATTTAACTTTTCCTATGCACATCTTTTTAAGACTTATTAGGAAACACATAATCTTAAATGAATTAAGTTAAAAGAATTTTTTGAAAATAAATTGAACTACACTGTCTTGAAATGTATTACATTTTTAATGTTATATTTATACACATGCTCAAATTTCTGCCAATTATCCCCCAGTCTTTTTGAAATTCCTATGTTCTTAAACTAAGTCTAGGAAAGTAGTTAGAGATTAATTCTCATTACATAAGAATTCCATATCTCACAGTCAGTAAAGTACCAATCATCATTTGGGTTGTTTATGATGTTACAACCCTAAATGGAGTACCAGGACCATCCTATATCCAAATACATTTGAAAAAAAAACAAAAAGCTTATTTCTTTTTGTTGCTGTGGTTTGTCACTTTATCTCAAGTGGACATAAAAACAGGCCAGAGATGAGCAGGTCTGCAAAACAATCCTTCATTGTATTAAAAAAGACTTTTGAGCAAATTCCAGCTAAAATTAATTCAGTCAATGGCTACAAAAGACTAAAAGGAATATAACACTCACAATAAACAATAACATCACTTGACATCCATAAAAAGCAAAAATTAAAAATACAACTAAAAAATGTCCTTATTTAATTTACCTAATCATATTATGACATTTTCACAAATATGAATATGAGTTATATTATGTGCCATAGACTGAAAGTTTGTATGCCCCCAAAATGCATATATTAAATTCTAACACCCAATGTGATGATTTGGAGGTAAAACTTTGGGAAGTGATTAAGTCATGAGTGTGAAGCCCTTATGAATGGAATTAGTGCTTTTACAAAAGACAGCAGGAAGTTCCCTCGCTCCTCCTGCCATGTAAGGACACAGTGAAAAGTTGGCCATCTATGAACTAGGAAGCAGATTCTCACCAGACACCAAATCTGCCAGAGACTTGATGTTGAACTTCCAAGACTGTGAGCAATAAATTTCTGTTGTTTATAAGCTACCCAGCCTTATACACAGTCTTACAATGGTCTTCTATTACAGCAGCCTGAATGGACTAACACATGATGGAAAAACAAGATGAGTGGAAATAAGCAATTTCCGGGTACAAAAAATTACTGACTCCTTAACTTTGTGGTCCAGTTAGTTCTCAAAAGAGACAGTTGAAAACAGAAAGACAGAGAACGTTTTCTAAAAGTTATGGACAGTGGATCTCTGTGTTTAAGCAACTCCAAGTCTATTTGCACTATGACTTCCATTACAGAAGCAAGAACCCATGTCAGACCAGTGCCATACATCCAGAGATTTATTCTGATTGTAGAGTAAAATAATAAGGTAAACTAATTGGTGTGGATAAAGAAGCATCTAGATTCTACCCATATTGTCTGAAAGGCATTTCATGTATTTAGATAGAGACAATTGAAGCAAATCTTGAGACATTACTATACTGGAAATACAATAACCACAAAACTAGAAACTACTGTTCAGTGAGAAATATTACAGTTGAACAGGTTTAAAATATAAAGTTTTCAATATATTCTAATACTCCTTATCAGATTATTCTTAGTAATTGGCATTGTATTAATTTTATATTTCTGACACGGAAATTACCACAAATTTAGAGGCATCAAAAATACACTTATTATTTTACATTTCTCTAGGTCAGAAGTCCAACATGGGTCTCACTAGGCTAAAATCAGTGTCGGTAGGGCCGTGTTCCTTTCTGGAGTCTCTGGAGGAGAATCTGTTTTCATGGCTTTTCCAGCTTCCAGAGGCCACCCACATCCCTTGGCTTGTGATCCTCCTCCTGCACCTTCAAATATAGCAATGCCACATCTCTCTGATTCACCTACCATCACATCTTTCTCTGACTCAGCTGGGAAAGATCCTCCACTTTTTAAGGACTTACATTTTTATATGGGACCCATCCATTTAATCCAGAATAATTTCCCCATCTCAAGGTCCTTATCCTTAATCACATTTCAAAAGTGGTATTTGCCATGTAAAATACCATATTCATAGCTTCCAGGGATTAGACAGTGAACATCTTTGGGTAGGCCCTTATTATGTCTGCTACAGGAAATTGTTTTATTTTGTTTTTTTAATTTTCTTTCAAGTGTTTCCCCTATGAGGCTGTTAAGGTTTGTGTAGCTTAGTTAGGGAAACAAGTTTTATTTGTGATGATGGACAAAGTATGTCTAGAAACATAAACTTACTATATCCTCCTTGAGAATTAATCACATTATTACTATTAAATACTCCTTTTTATCCTTAGCAATATCCTTTGTTCTGGAATCTACTTTATCTAATATTCATATATTCACTCCAATTTTCTTTTGATTAGTGCTATTGTGCTGTTTTTTTTCATCCTTTTAATTCATTTGTGTATTTATTTTTGAAGTGGGTTTCTTCTAGGCAGCATATAGTGGGGTCTTGCTTTTTCATCCAATATGACAACCTCTGCCTTTTAATTGAAGTATATAGACTACTTATATGATTGGGTTAAATCTACCATCTTGCTATTTATTTTCCTTTTGTTCTTGTGGCTGTAAGTCTAACTCACAGAAGATTAAATAAGTAATCAACCACCTAGCATAGTATCTGGTAAGCACATACATATGATATGCTATCATTTTTCTTTTTCTGACTTCTGTTGGATTATTTTTTGTAATCCCTTAATAGGTCCTTTTTGTCTTATTATCTATAGTTCTACCTTATTTTAGTGGTTGTTTTGGGGTTTATAGTATAGATCTTTATTTATTAAAGTCTACCTTCAAGTGATAATATACCACTTCACTTGCAGTTATAAGAAACTTACTATTCTTCTATTTCTCAATTCCTAGCCTTTGTGGTAATGTTATCATACATTCCTTGCATGTTACAGACTCCAGAACATACAGCTTTTATGTTTTTTAAACAGTTACTTTTTAGTTAAAATAATAATAGGAATATCTCATATATTTATCCATATAGTTATTGTTTTCTGTGCTCTTCATCCTTTGTAGATCAATATCTCCATCTCATATAATTTTTCTTCTTATCTAAAGGATTTCCTTTAACATCTTTTGTAGTAGAGGTTCACTGATGATACTTTCATCTGTTTTGTCTGTAGAAGTCTTTCATTTTTATCCAAAAGATATTTATTCTATGTATAGAATTCTAGATTGACAGTTTTTTCTTTCAGGACTCTAAAGATGTTGCTCTACAATCTTTTTGCTTGCAGTGTTTTAATAAGAAATCTGATGTCATTCTTGCTTCTGTCTCTGTTGTGTCTTTTCTGACTTTATTTATGATTGTTTCTTTATCACTGGCTTTAAGGTATTTTATTATATGTGATATGACATTATTCTATGTGTCTGCTTAACCTGCTCAAACTTTCCTCTACCTTCTTAGATATATGGAATATAATTATAAAAATTGTTTTAATGTCCTTGTCAATGAATTTTATTATCTATATAATTTCTGAGTCTGTTTCAATTGATTGTTTTTTTCCTTTTCTTCACATTGTGGATTATATTTTCCTGCTTCTTTGTATGCCTGCTATTTTATTGTGACTTTTTGTTATATCCTCATTATGATTTCTAACTCTCCTCCATATTAAAGTCTCTTTATTATCCCTCACTTTAGAGATGTATTTTTTAAATTAGACTTTCAGAGCCTTGTCTGTTTTATAAGTTTATTTGTCATGGATGTAGCTCTTAAAGACAAAATAACATTTTTAAAACAATAAAATAAATGGATATATATTTCTTCTGTTTGACTAATGTTTGTGTTGTTCTTTTTGTAAGTTCTTCATTAGACTACTTAGTTTATTTTCAATTATTCTTAATTTAAAAATGTTTTTTTTTTAAATTGATTTATTAAGAAGCTCTACAGTAAAGTTTCATTAAAAACATCTCACATAGGTGTGTTAGTTCACCTGTGATAGATTCATTCAGGGTTCACATAAGTGACATAGTTCTGTAATATAAGCACAAAACCCTCATCCCCAAAATTCATCAGTCTTAGACTCTGGGGTAAGGGTGGAGCCAAGTCTCATATGGCACAGGTTGACAGGAATATACTGTATTGCTATCTAGAGATTTTTGTGTTATTTGCTTCAAAAGAGAGCTAAAATTATTAGTATAAAAATTCCTTAAAGCAATATGACCAACATCCAACCCCCAAAGTTGCCTTGATAAGCAGAATCTCTTCGGGCCCAGGTTAGATACTATCCTTATTTTTCTTAACAGCCAACTGTAAGATAGGAGTTATGCTGCCAAATTTACCCAACAGTCATTTTAACTGACAAGGAAAGCAGATCTCCTGAAAATTAAATAATAAGTCAATTACTTGAGATTTTTTAAATTCTAGCAAAGAGAAGCCACATACAAATGTGAAGTATTCCGAAACTCAGTAAGAATCATCTGGTTAATTGAAAATAGATGTTTCCTGTCTGAAATATGGAATCTCTGAAGACTGTTATTCATTAAGTCTGGGCCAGGAGCTTGCATTTATAAGAAATGATTTCTGTGGCCAGAAACATTTAAGGAAAAACTGACACTGTGAAATTGAGCAACATAAAATTGTTGTTTATTTATTACACTACTTCATTCATCAGTACACCTACTCATTCACTTGTTCATTCATTCCCACCTTTTGAACATTTACAGTGTTCCAGGCTTATCGCTGAACACTTGTAAATAACCATGGACAAGTCACAGTGCCTATGGCTTAGAGCTCACAATTTGGTAAACATATGGGCTACGGTAGACATGGGGACATGACGTAGAATCATAGAAAGAGGGCATTCAATATGTTTGTACATACTGATTGTGAACGCATTATTGGTGTTGCTTCTGAATTTCTGACTCTATTTCACCATTTTTGGGGGGGAAATTGGCCATAGAAGTGGTTGCCTATTTTTATGTCCTTTAGATCACAACAATCAATATATTCATTACACAGATTTTTACACAGTTCTAAGTCTCTAAGCCAAGATAGCAAATCTTTCACCCAGACTGATCTTTTCTATCTATACCTTCGGTTGAAACCTACTACTAACCTTCATTTAAAAATTTAGTTTCCAAATAAACACTCAGCTTCTTTGGAGAAGGAAAATCATTCCACAGTCTCTTAAATTGGATTCTAAACTTTATCTTGCTAATTCGTGCTTATAAAACTTTTGTCATTAAGTTAATTTTAAGTTGTAATATTTTAAATGAAATGACTCAAAGGAAAAATTTCTCTTTAAGAATTGAAAAAAGCTTTAAAGGGAAAATTTTCAGAGAAATTATTTTTAGGAGTGCAATAAACCTGATACCCACAGAAAATATTGAAGACAAGTCCACAACCTGCACAGATAAGCAGCTTAAAAATGCAGATTCCCCCAAGTCCTTTTGCTAAAATCATGCCACTTTATCCATTTCCGCCCCCCCACCCAAATTAATAGGTAAATTTCTGCAAGACCTAATTTCTTTTGACAAGGCATAGCCTTCATGCTGTTCTGCATTCTGCATGTAGTTAAGCAGCCTTTGTTGTCAGTCTATTTGTTGTTCTCCACTCATTGAAAAAGGTGGGGACTTCAGATGGATTCTCTAGTGAATAGGATGTTCTATGAGTTGGAAATCATTAAAGCTGAAAACATCAAAGACAAACAGGATTAAATGCTAATTTTCAGTGCGAAAGAGTACAACAAGGGAAATGAGACAAGAATATCAGCGTGACTTTTGAGAAAATTAGAAGTCCCTGACTGGTTTTCAGATTGATCTTTAGAGAAATGTGCTTTTTGGCCTAAATAAAAAACCAGAGGTGATCCTAACTTTGAACTTTATTTTATTTTTTCTATTTATTTAAAGTCAGCTTTCATTGTCTTAATAAGATGATACTATTTAATTGGGCTACATTTTCCTGGGACTGGACATGACCAGGAGCTTGGTACAAGCCTAACCATTTGGCCAGTGGGATATTGTTTTCTGATGTTATCCTCTCCTTTTCTCTGCTCTGCTGTTCTGCATAGCATGTGGAGGATACAGAAAGTAAATGGTGTCACCATGCACTATGCTGGGCAAACGATAAACTGTGAAGGTTTGATGTTGGACTTGTAAATCTGCAAAGAGAAAAATCTTGAAGCTGTAAATGATAATTAAACAAGGTTATAAGAAGAGTAGTTACTGAAACTGAGGATGCCATTGGGACTTCCCTGGAGGTTCAGTGGTTAAGAGTTCACCTTCCAATACAAGGGGTGCAGGTTCGATCCCTGGTCGAGGAGTTAAGATCCCACATGCCTTGTGGCCAAAAAACCAAAACATAAAACAAAGTGATATTGTAACAAATTCAATAAAGACCTTAAAAATGGTCCACATCAAAAAAAAAAAAAAAAAAAAGAAAGAAAGAAAGAAATTGGGGATGCCATAAAAGGTGAAAAAATAAGATGTTACTTCTATTTCAGCAATATCTGGGGAAAGAAAAAAAATTTAATCCATGGAAAACTTATAGTTTAATAGAAATGTATAACTAATTAGAAAATAACACACAAAAAAGTAGTATTTAAGTTCTATAATAAACCCTGTGAACATATATATTGAAGGGATATGTGCAAATTACAATAAGATAGAGTGGTATTTCCCTTAAGAGGGAAAGACTTATGAGGGAGGTGGAGTTTGAAGCTTTGAACCCTGCTTTGAAGTAAAAGATTTGGATTTCTGGAAATCAGGAGAAGAAAAGTCTGTGACTTATTTGATAGTCTATTCATGTTAGTTGGTATTTTCCTTTAATAAATTACATATTTATTATATATAAAAGTATGCATTTCTCAAAGATAAGAACATTGTCCTTGCAACTTACTAAGTATAGTCCCTAGAACAATGTCACATTAGGACTGAAAATACATGTTTTATACCTGATAATAATCAGCTAGATGACAGACATGCATATGAAGGCTAGATGTTCCTACTTGCTCAGGAATGACCCGCCGACAGGCATCACGGGAAATGTTAACGTTTCTCCAGACCTCAATCATTTAACGCAAATCTTGGTAAGTTTTGTCATATCCCATACCATATATTGAAGTACTTAATATTTTTCCTTAATTAATTCAATCATGTTATCTAAATGCCTAAAACACGGTATGACCAATGTCACTCGCCATGAATCAAAGTAACCATGAAAACAAACACAATACAAAAGAACACGATTAATTTGAAAATTAAAATATAAAAGAAATTAATAATAATCAGCTTTCTTCTCACCTAAAAAAGGTGAGTTTGTCATTTAAAATAATGAAACTGTGGATTTTATAATAGTATAAAGTGTCACTAGATTAGATGATACCTAATAGAAGAAAAAGATTGGGTTTCATATCAGAAAGATAATTGCATTTTTTTGTTGTTTGGAGGCTCATCAGGAATAAAAATTTCATCTCACACTTGTATCTACTGAGAAAGAGCAAGATATTTCATCTAACTCCTCTGATAGGTTTAGATACTCAGAACTAATTACTAATCATGTTGATATGAGATTCTTTTGCAATATATTCTTATTCCAAGAAACCATATGAAGCAATATCCCAAACTTGTTCTTTTGAATCTGTCTTATTCATGGACTGGTACAAACCAGCATTTCTTATTCACTCACTTTTTTTTTTTTTTTTATTCACTCACTTTTACCATCTGGTTTTGAAAAATATGCGTGACCATCTTTCAACAATTGTTTCAAACATATCCTCATAAGAGTCACCATATTTCCAACCTTGAAGTCAATGTTAATCTCTCTCTCTCTCTCTCTCTCTCTCTCTCCTCTATACCTCATACCCAATCAATCAGAAATTTGTATGAGCTTTTCCTTTGAAATAATATATGTAGAATCCAACCATCTGCCATTAGACCCACCACTAATACCCTGTTCTAAGTGCCCATCAGGTCCTTTATGGACTATTGTCACAGTCTCCTAGCTGGTCTCCTGGCTTGTAATTTTGTCTCCGAGAACCCAACTACTTACTTTCCATACAGTGGTCTGCATTATTCTTTTAAGATATAAGGTCATATCACTTTGCCCAAAGCCTAGCCCACTTATAGTACAAGCCACAGTCTTTACAGTGGTCAAGAAAGCCCTGTAGGACCTTAGGTATTTGTCCCTCTATCCTCCTCCCTCTATTCTCAATCTAAAGTAAGTTCCTGGAGGCTAGGGATTTTGTGTTCACTGCCTTATCAACTGACCCTAAAACCATTTTTGGTATGTGGAAAATATCTGTCAAATGTAGGAGTGCATTTTCAGTGAGCTGTTTTCTGAATTCCTAACCAGATCGGAATTGAGAGAATCCAACACCTTATAGCTCCATGTGGTTCATGTGGTCTTTTAAGGGACTAGAGATAGAAGAAGTATGCATTGCAAGAATAATTTTTATTGTTTAAATAAACATATATATGTGCAAGATATAGTCATATATTCGTTCTAAGCAGGTATAAGATTTTGCAGGTTAGAAGTTTTATTTGGAAAGCCTTGAATTTCTTCCCACACTACATATAGTCAAGTGATGATTTCTTAATGCAAAACCTTATATTCATTTTCTTCTCCTCAGAAAACTAAGAAAAAGAAAATTGAGAATCCAATGGCTTGAGCCTAAAACGACTGACAAATCAAACCCTTTCACCAATTACTTCTAACTCTTGATGCACATCTAAAGTAACTCAAGATTTTCTCATATATATAACAAGTAGATTTTATTTTATAAGTTTGGAGGTGTGAATTGAAAAAGTTCAGGAATAAATATATAACTTGAAGATACCAGCGATTGGAATCATCTACACGACCAGTATTTCTGAACAGTTGGTACTGGAAGGTATTGGTAATTCCTGGGTCTATGTAAACAGGATTATCATGATGCTCCCTACTTTATGTTAAAGCGATACTATGTGTGAAGCTTTTGGTTTGATATGTTGGTTATTTTTTTCTAATACATTAAAATATATGCACGACTATTAAAATAAATCTCTTTATCACCTAAAATCACCTAGATTGCCACGAATTCCAATTGTGTCACAACTTGAGAAACACTGTCCTGGACAGCACTATCCAATGGAAATATGTTACAAGACACATTGAAACCACACATGCAATTTTAAATTGTTAGTAACCACATTCACAAAAGTAAAAAGGAACAGGCAAGATTACTTTCAGTAATATATTTTATGTGACCCAATAGATCAAAATATTATCATTTAAATATATAATCAATATAAACATTATAAATGAGATATTTTTCTTTTTTAATACTGAGTTTTTGAAATCCAGTGTATATTTTATACTTTTGGCACATCCGTACTTCTTATCACCAAATACCACATCCTGGAAATTTTTTTCATTAAAATTTAACCTAGTGTCCCTAAGCTTAATCAGACTATGTTTACAAATGAGAGGAGTGGACATTGTATCATTATGTTGTTGTCTTGTTAGCTATGCCCTGGGATCCAGTTTCCCTAGTTATCTGGGACTATCTACAGCATGTATCACATGTATTTGTAGACAAATTTTCTGATATTCTTACCCTCTGGCTTCCACAGCAATGCCTGTTGCCAGATCTGTTGAAAGAGAAAGCACCTTGAGACTGTTTCACTGCTCTCCCAGGGTTCATGGTCTCATCCATTGCCCAAATGAGCTGGATGCCAAATATGCTACCAAGGCCAGAGGTGAGAGTAAGAGATGCAGAATGATGCTCTCGCCTACCCTAGACAAGTCATCAAGTCATCTACTGTGAATCAAAGCACGTTGGGTGTTCCAAGATCCTCACCAAGTCTCTCAAGAAAACCCTTCAGCTTTTCATGCTAACCCTTATCTTTAGGGAGATTCAGAGTCAACTTCCAGAGTCCATGTGACATGGATGCAACATGTTCCCATCCCCCATCACACTCAAACCTCTTCTGTCTTCTGCAGTCAAAAGATAAATTCCTACAAATAGGTTCCATAGAAGAGTGGTTATGGCCACACTTCTGCCAGGGATAAACTGGATCACACGATTCAGAAGTATCTTTCACTTTCATGTCATCTTTCTTACTCCCAAACCAGGCCATTTATCACCTCATGATGAACATATATATACATATATATATTTGGCTAATAATCTGCAAATAACAGCCTAGTTAGTCTCTGGGCTACTAGAGTACATAGTACAGTTTTACAAATAAAATTCTATGTCAGTTGATAAAATCTGCAAATTTATGTCTATTGATGAAATGGAAGTTGAAGATATGTTTATAAATAGGCAAATTGGTAGGGAAAAATTCACTGTAGCTTTGTCTAGACACAGAGACTTCGCTTTCAATCAGTTAGAAAATCTTAAATAATGCTTTGCACTGTTGCTATTCTCTCCTTACCTGAATTGATATTTGATTGATCTATATTTCAGTAGATGTAGATTATATTATTATGTTGTGCTGTAATGATTAAACATTGTACAACGTCAGCCAGTACTGAATTTCAGATCAGTTGTCCATTGGAGCTAGTAGAAATAGCCTTTACTGAGGAAAATGCAGAGCCCAATAAGTAATGGTAAGGGTAGAGAATATAAATGCTTCTTCTTTCTTTGTTGATATCATTTAATAAACACTTTATTGGACATTATTAAACTGTCCTGGCTTTATTATTGTTTAGATACCCACAAATTAGATAATATATGTGTTATGCAATTAAATATTGTAAGACAAGTTCATTTCTCAAAGAGATAATAGTCAAAAGTATGATAACTTTTATCTATCATGTTGCCTGTTACTTCCTGATTGTAAATTCATGCTAAAAAAGGTTCCTCTCACAAATAAGTCTGGATTCATAGCTTACAGCATGGACTCTGGTGTCAAACTGGCTGAGTTTAAATCTTGTTGCATGATCTTGGACTGTTTTCATATCTGTAAAATGGGGATAATAATAGAACCTCAACAGAGTGCTATGAAAATTAAATGAGTATTCTGTAAATTGATATTAGTATGATGGGAAAGAGGAATTCTCACTGCGTTAAACACTGAGAAATTTAAATTAAAACATAGATGTTTAGGTAAATTAGAAGAGCAGTGTAAATGGAAACCACTTAAAATGAGTTATCTCTGGAGAATGTATAGGTGACTAACATCCTAGTGTTCTACAAAGCCACTGAAAAGCTTGGTATTTTATTGAGACCTAAAACCTTTGTTTTGTAATTTACTACAGGCAGAATGCTGAAGAAAGCATTTAAAACAATTCTTGGTCAATGTTTAGAAGTTTCAAAAATCTATTTTTCAGAAATTAACTCTGGAAAAGTTATTTGTAATGACTGGATCCTAGACTTTGATTATAAAAAAAAAAATCACTGTAAGGAAAGGAGAAAATTAGTGGTTTATCGAACCCTCATGAAAATGTTTATAGACCACAGTACTGTGAATCTAGCTACAGGCCATCATTGTATTCTCTGCCAAAAACAATTCTTGTTTTATCTCTTTGCCTCATCCACTTTCATTATAGCAGTCCTTCATGAGAGACTGTTTTGATATGATAATTTTAACTGTATTATATCACTCTCAGTGATTTTAATGAACTTTTTGCAACTTTACAATAGTTGTATGACTTTGAGAGCCTCAAATTAGATCATGTTTAGTTTTCCAAGATCAAGTCATCTATCATCTATCTATCTATCTATCTACCTATCATCTATATCATCTACCACCTATCATCTATTGAAAAGCAATAAATTTGGTTCTAAATTGCTTCAATGTGCCCCTTGGTGTTAAGGAGATTTGGGAAAATTTCTTGACAGAACAGCTCCCTGGTTTATAATATATCCTATGAACTGCCATGGGGGAAAAGACCAAAGACTTAATTTTAAGGGGAAAAAAAAAGATTGCCATTTATAAGAACTACATTGCAAGAAGGAAGAGAGAGATCACGCAACAGCCAGAGGCTGGAGAAATCCACAACTCAGTTCCTTATTGTACCAAATGCAAGCCTTATTTTGTACTTGAGTGCCATTAAAACATCTTCCAAGAATTGCCTTGTGGTCAACAGGGAGTATAATAGGCTTGTTACTCTCAGGAAATAGACCCATGACACCCTGGTAAGAAGAAAAGCTCTCATGACCTTCAGCAGGGGTGAGGAAGGTGGACCTCTTTGGTGTTTATTAATTTACAATTTAATTTAATTACTAATTTAACTGCAGTTGAAAGAGGCAGAATAATTTGTTTTAATAAAAATGGGATCCTAATGAGAGTCACAGTGTTTGCTCAGGGGAATAAAACTGTGAAGATCTCTGAAAATGTATATAGTGCTCATACTTGTGTCCAGGGGGACAAAACTTTAAGACTCTCTTTGGTAGCTGGATTTTAACTTTTGGAATAAGTGACATGAAAATTTCTGTTGATTATGGAAGCTGTTCTTTTCTAAAGAGCACATTCAATGACATATTGATGAAGAAAATTCTTCGGTTGCTCATATATAACTTTAATGATGCTGTCCAGTACAAACTGGTCACACTCTCAGACTCCAGTCTACTTGTAATTTCCTAAAAGTAAATTTACTTGGGTACTGACGTCAAAAATACAACTCTATCAATGTCACCTTTATGTCAGCAAACAGATTAAACGCTTCAAATATCCAGCATAATGACATTCTGTATGGTCTAGATCACAATTGTGATAGTATATTTGATACAGTTGTAAACCTTGGAAGAATATGCCTGCCTAAGAGAATAGCTTTTTTTCTAGTCTTAAACATGTTACAGTTGCCAATGTAAATCACTTGTCAGGCTATGGCAAATGTAACAGTGTTTTAATCTGAAAAAGGGGAGAAATAAAGTACAGATAATCTTTTTGGCCATTTTCTTGGCACCATCATATATTGGAGACTGACAGGTCCTTCACTTGAGTGACAGGTGTCCTTTGAAATGCCTGTGAATCAGTATCTGTACAGACTGTTGAAATGCATATTTCCATCCTTATCGTAAAGGCATGGATGGGCAAGATAGGTGCTGTTAACATTGCAAATAGCTCCAGAATTATTCATTGTCAGCTCCAGGCAAAGAATAGGAGGAAAGTTTTATTATTCACCATGCACAATAGCAGGATGCTTAATGATTCTCAGTTACCTTGGCAGAATTGTCTGTCGACTTCAGGCACTAGCAGTGGGTGACACAGGTCTGGCCAAGTGTTAGAGCAAGATCATACATTCTGGTCCCATTTTAATTTCTAATACATTAATCTTTCCCTCCCAGATGCACAATGAATATTCCATAGACTCTTGTTTGTCAGAAGCTGTCTGGCTTTCATCTATTCAGGTGGTTTCATTGACTGTGAAAGCGTGCTTCAAAGGCCTGATCAGTCAATGACAACTGTCTCACAATAGCATTGAGTAATGCTTCCTTTTTTTCTTTTCAGGCATCTGATAGACAACTTTGACACCTGATCTCTGGGGACCTTATGGAGTCACTCAGAGTTCTTAAGAGACTTCCCTTACGTTATCATTCCAGAAAGAATTGTCACAGGTGAATGTATCGCACTTTCTCAGGAGCTGAACCTGACCCTTGAATCCATCTCATTTGCACTGCAGGTTTCACAATGAATTAAAATGGATTAAGTTGGCTTAATGCTGTTTTACAAGCAAGCAAAAAGCACTGTGCCATTTATTTTTAATTTTAATCCTTTGTCTTAGCCTGCTAATTACTATTGTTTTAAGTTCATTATCCTGTCAGGCACATTGTTACTAGTTGGATGCTAATGCTTGTAAGCAGTGTCCTTACTTTTGCAGGTACTGACCCTTCAATTGTCAAATTAGTTCATGTCATTGCTGAACAGCCGACTCTGTAATCTACCATTCTCTCTTTAAAATTTTATCCTTCTCTTGTCTCTAATTAATTAAGCAATAACCCATTGAAGCATCTTATGCACAGACTCAAGTTCAAAAGCATTAAAAGGAGAAGGAGAAACTGGAAATTGGATATGTGAGTCTTCCAATTTCTCTGACAACCCTGGGTCAGAAGAATTCTATCATCCAACATGTTTTGTCTGTAAAGCTTGCAAAATACGACCATAAAAGCAATCTAAGCTATGTTTCCTATCTCTCCACAACTTTTTCAAAATCTTCATTAAGAACAATGGAGATGCTACAATGCTTCAGTTGAGAGCAAAATATCGGGAAGAAAAAACATTGCTGAGAAATGATTTGAAAAGTTGAACCAGCCACAGAATTCATGGAACTCATTTTTGGTACATTTTCAAGGTGCCTAACAAAATTTCTCATTTCAGTGTAGGCATTTTCTCTACAATGTCCTCATGGAGGTCAGCCAGCTCTCTGAATATTTTCTGTGAAGGAAACTTCACAACTTCACCATTGTGATATTGTGGTTACTACAAACTTCGTTTCTATTATGAATTGAAATCAACCTCCCTCTAACTTCCACCCACTGGTCGCAGTTCTGTGTGCTGGAGCCACACACACAAAAGACCATTGCCGTTGCCTCATGACTATACTTGAGTTATCTGAAGCATCTTCCCAAAGCTTTTTCAAGAGACTAAGTATACCCAGTTCCTGTACTCGTTCTTTAAGTAATACAAATTTGAGACCCTCTTCTAATCATAGTCACTCTCTTCTGAACACGTTTCTCTTTGTTCTTCTCCAACATGCAATTTCTTGTCAGAGATAAGAAACGTTTGGGAAATATATCTAATCTTCCTTGAAGACCAACAAATCCAATAAAAACATAAATTCCCACCGCCAACTGTATCGACTTACATGGATCTCAGCCCACTTGCTTTGCTTCCCTTCCTAATCCCAATGGAAGAAACGTCCCAGATCTCACGCAGTCTTGATTCTCTCCACTTTTGCCCATTCGAAGACCTTACATTTGCAGGTATTCCTCCTCTCTCCAACGTCAGCAACTCCTCCCTTTCTACCAGATCTGTTTAATAAGAAAAAAATCATGTCTTTTTTTTTTCTATTTAAAAGTAACCCCCCCCCCCCGCAACTTGGTCATAAATTCTCCTGTATATACTGCCTCCCTTTTCTCCTCTTTCATAGAAAATTACTACTGAGTTGTCAGCGTTCAATGTCTCCACCCCTTTTTGTTATAGTACCTCCTCAAAATACTCCCTTAAGGTTTTAGTCACACTACTTCCTGAAAATGTTTCTGTCTGTGAGTTCCATATTGTCAAAATTTATAGTTTCTTCGTTGTTCTCATTCACTCATTCTCTCAGGAACATTTGGCACAGTTGGCTACCTGTCCTTCTTGAAATATTTTCTTCTCTTAACGTTAGTTGCACCAGGATATCCTGATTTACCTCATGCTCCATTGTCTACTTCTTCCTAGCCTTTGCTAGCTTCTCTTTCTCATTCTGACCTCAGTATTATAGAGGCTTTGATTCTTGACCTTTGACCCTCTTGTCTATTTACATACACTTTCCCCCCCCCCCCCCCCCGTACGCGGGCCTTTCACTGTCCTGGCCTCTCCCGTTGCGGAGCACAGGCTCCGGATGCGCAGGCTCAGCGGCCATGGCTCACGGGCCCAGCCGCTCCGCGGCATGTGGGATCTTCCCGGACCGGGGCATGAACCCGTGTCCCCTGCATCGGCAGGCGGACTCTCAACCACTGCGCCACCAGGGAAGCCCTTGCAGCATATTTAAAAGGTCTTGAGTTTGTGTCTTGATAAAGCTAAAATTATGGAAATGTCTAAATCTTGAGTATTAACAATAAAATTGTAGAGGGTATATGTTTAAAAAGAAAAATTGGTTTATTGACCAATAAAATATATTCTGATGCATTTTTTAAATGTTATAAAAATACTAAGAGAGCTAAATAAGTGACCAACATAGGAGTTTGATGAAAGAAAGTACTTGGATTTTAGTTAAGCATTAAAACTGGCCAAAAAGGTGAGCAAAGAGAAAGGGAGAAGGCATTTAGAAGAACAAAGAAATACATTTTAAGGGGGAAAAGGCATAAAACTTTTCTTATTTGGGAACAGAGTCATCTAAATTATATGGAGACTTGGGTTGCCAGGAAGGAGAAACTAGAGCAGTGTTTGAAAGGCAGGGCAAGCCACAGGAAACTGTCATCACTTTAAAGGACAACAGCGATATGGTTTGAAATTGGCAGCATGAAAACAAAGCCATCATGTTAATGGGTATTTGGCAGAATGTGAGAAGGGCCTGCTCTGCATAAAGTTTGAAGACCCTTCCTGCATTCCTGCATGAATTCTCCACAACAACCCTGGATGTTAGGAGGTGCAGATTTTAATTCCTGTTTTAAAATTGAAGAAGTAGACATGTTAAAAGGTTTAAAGTACTTGTGCAAGGCAACTGATCATTTAGTGAGGAAATCAGCATTTTTACCTTAATCTGATTCTTAAATCCATCCTTACTGAACATTCTCTATAAAGCTTTCTCTTCATCTTAAATCTAGGGTGTGCAAGTTCCCCAGCAAAACCCTGAAGGTTTTCACAGATCCCTGTTTAAAATTTGCTGTTGCTTTCCTATGAGAGTGTGTGTATGTGTGTGTGTGTGCACACACGCGCACACTCCCAGGCGTGCCTGAGCTAGTGCTTCTATTTGTAATAACACATTGGATTTTCAGGGCCTGAGGTTTCCTTGGCAGGCAGCCATCTATTCTCACCTTCTCAAGCTTGTGGCTACAACAGTTGGCATTCCATTTTCCTGCCTGCTCTTTTTAGACATTTCTTCCATCTGATTAGTCATTTAAAATCTTCCTGCAGTGTTTGTTGATCTTCACCTGTTTGTTGCTTTTCCTGTGTTTAGAAGTTAAAATGTTATATTGGTGCCAGCTTAATAAAGCCTAACAAGGGATGAATCCACACAACCGTTTGAACTAAGCAGATGGTTTGAAAGTTGAATAACTTACTGGTGTCCCTGCCTTAAAATAAAGGAAAAATTTTCCAGGGATTTCATCTATAGAATAAGGGGCTCAACATAAAGTTAAACCCAATTATACTCATTGGTTAATAATGACTTCAATACGAATTTCTTTTAATTTGCTAACCGCAATGCCAGTGCATAATTGAATTCTATCAAGTCTCAGAATAAACTTGGTTATTACTGCTAGCAATAACAGTTTTTAAGTAATGTATCTCAAAGCCTTGGGAAAGCAGCCTGTTTGTGACTTCTAAATGGATAATGGGATGAACTAGGCCACCTGGACCCCCAAGCTCTGAGAGTCAAAAATCTGAGTCAAGAACAGAAGAGACTAAATTTTAGGCTATTCAATTTACTTAAGAATCACTCAAGAGTGATTAGTAAGTGCTCAGGACATATTAGGATGAAGGAGAAACACTGGCCGCCTTGAAGTGAGAGTACGCAACGATGACCAAAAGAGCTTTATTGGATGCAGATAGACTCACTTTAAGAAGCATGACCATTTGCTTGTTTTGACACTAATTGTTCCCCTAAGATCACCATTTCTTTTTAACAAACTCCTATACACATCATAGGACCTTCTTTCTTTCTCTAGCACTTACCAAAATGTGGCTCTAACACTAAATGCTGGCCCCCATTTCAGGTCTTTTTAACAGAAGCTGCTCTTTATTCACACCATGCATATCCTTGGCCAAGGAAATAGGGCCAACAATTTTCAAAATCCCCATTTTTTCACTATCACCTTTGCTTTCAGATAAGACCACTTCTTATCAAGGTCATTTATTTACTTTACTATTGGCTTCCCACAAACTTTGATGACTTTGTTATCAGAATCAAGGTTTTCTGCCTTAGAGCTTTCCCCATCATTTTTGGAAACTCCAAAAATATTAGTGAGGCTATCACTTTTTTGTCATAATTCTGTACCTTTTCACCTGAAATATCATTTTTTTTCTGTTCCATTTTAGCACCTTGTATCCATAGCCACATCTTAGACCTTTCCCTCAGAGAGAACACATTTACTTCTGCAATCTTAAACTCAACCATCTTAATTCCCTCTCTAACTCTCACTGCATTCCTTTTGTCCAACTTCCTCTTCCTTTCCTAGCCAAGTCATTTCATTTTATTAGTATTAATATAAATTGTCTTCTTATTTTCAAATAAATGTTTTAATAAATTGAGCAAAAGAATGTCTCTCCTCCTGGGAATTCCTATAGAATGTCTGGCATCTTCTCTCATTTTCAGGAAGTGTAGGAAAATTCTGTGATTATGTTTTATTGTCCAATAAACCAACTTTATTTTTTTAAACGTACACTATTTTGATCTTCCAACCTCTTGAAACTTCCTATAGGTTGATTTTTGTTCTTCCTCTCCCATGGAAAACTCTCTCCCCAAAGTCACCAAATGACATAGTTAATATGGGCCTTATGTTATTATACTTCTGTCTATTTAATGCAGTTAATTGGTCTTTCTGTCTTGAATTTCTACCCATCTCAACTCCCACAATGCCACTCTTTCTATGTGTCTTTCACACATCCTTCGCTTTCCTGTCTCTTGTGGCCTGATGCTCTTAGTTTGTCTACTTTACCTTTAAATATTGGTGTTCCAAGCAGCACGCCCTTGGCCCTCTTTCTTCTCACTACACTTCTCACTACTTCTTGTGAGTTTGGATATACGTTCTTTTCTTGAATTACCCTCACCATTGATTTATATGCTAAAGATTCTCCCAAAGCTCTAACTTCTTTCTTGAAGACACATCTACTCAAATACCTACTATATGTTCTAGAAGTATCTTAAACTCAACTTGTAAAGCTCCTCTTTAGTATGAACTTATAAACCTGATCTTCTTCCTATACTCCCCAGTTGGAAGATTAGTGCTATCACCTAGTCAATCTCCCAAGTCAGAATAGAAGGCACTTAGAAAACTTCTCTACAGGACACCTTGTCACCACAGTCTCTCCTTTATTCTTCTTACAAATCTTTCTATAACTATACTGTCATTAGTTACCCCAAGGTCCCTTTATTTTTACCTGGATTACTGCAGTGGCTTCCTCTAAATTCTCATATTCCGGCTCACCTACTCCCTACACTGCTGTCATCTAATTTTGCTACTCCTATGCTTAAAATCCTCTAGTGCTTCCCTGTTAGGTGAATAAAGACCAGGCATATAAAGATGATATATAAAGCCTTAAATTATCTGCAACTTCCATCTAACTTCCTTTCACATTAATCCACCACACTGATATTCAGGCCACATCAGCTACAACTTTTTCCTAATTTGTAACATGTACTCTCACCACTTTCAAGTTTCTCCCATCTTTCCTCCAGTCTCTACCAGGATAACTCTTACTAATCTTTCAAAAGTCCCCTGAAGTCATGTCTTTTGAATAACCTGGTATTTAGTGTTATAACTCTGTGTACCTATCTCTACTGTAATTTGTATAATTGTACCTGTCTCCTTTCTTCACGGACTGCTAGTAGTTTCTTGAGAATATGAACTGCAGCCTTCATGTCACTCATAAGAATTTCAAATGATGCATAGTGAATATGTGCTCAATTAATATTTATTGAATATACAGGTAGATAAAATTGTAAAAGTCAGATGAACACTGTATGTGTCATTTATCCTTTTAAATGTCAGCTTTAGAATTATGTAATTCCCCAGGGAATTCTGTACCTATTACTGAGGAACTTAACTGTTTTGCCTTGCACATTCCAATATCTTCATTTTCTAATGTTCTTACTATATTTAGATACAATCTTATTCCATTAATTTTACTGGAAAAGATTGTGTAGGAGAAAAATAGACAAATTTTCTGTGACTGAAGAGTAAGTAAGACGACTCCTTTTAGAAATTAACATAAACTGAATTGAAAATCTAGTAGAGAAAAAAATTAGGCCCTTCAAACTTGGGAACAATTTACCTAAATGCATCAACAGTAGGTTATTGTACTAGTTCCTTTATCGAAAATATAATAAGGCTCAAGAAAGACTAGCTTATTAATTAGTATAGCTCCTATTTAGTTCCTACTCACATTTCCTAAAGAGTGTTCTGATAATATCTTTGTTTGAAGCCTCCTTCCTTCGTAAGAGTCAGCAGGGCCTGTTAATGAATGATTTCACCAAGTACATTTAAATCCTTGAAACTTCTACATTATAGTCTTCCACTGTAATTTTACAGGAGAGTTCTAATAGAAGTATAGAATCTTAGTGGCTTCTACTTTGGGATGTTGTGCCAATGCAGAGTACAGACAACCTTTTCTTGCAGAGTGATGTTGACACACATCTGCTCAAATACATTAACGTTTCCATCCCAACTGACTCAGTTGGCAGGAACAAGCTCACTCCTCTTTGCGAATACAGAAGTAGGGAGGGGGCACTGAAAGGGGGAGAGGCATTTTACAATTTGTCAAGATATGTATTCCAACACTTACTTTAGAAAATAAGTACTGGGTCCAACTTGAGCTAATAAGCTAATGACTGCTTATCCTTTGCTATTAAGCTTCAAATCAGCTCTTAACTAAATGAGCCAATTATTATATCGCCATGTATTTTTCATTCCTTCCTGTTAAATCATGCATTTGGTGTTATATAGAAGTTTTATGCTTATTAAAAAATAACCAGTATGTATGAGCTTATGAAAGGAAACCTCACTCAGATTTTTAAAAAGCAAATGAATTCCTTCAAATCTAACTGGTGCCATATGGTACACTTAGAAACACTTGTAAAAGGAAAGTTAAACCTTGAATATATTAATGATTTTTTACTGAAAGGAAAAAAAAAACCTCTTTTCCATCTTTGCATCTGAAAAGAGTAGGGCATTATGGAATACTTTCCTACACAAAGAAGTGAATTCAGTAACATAAACCTCGTATTGGTTTTATTATTATTATTATGCTTATAAATAGTGCATGGTTTTCAGCAAGACAAAACATTAACATTATGCCTTGATATTGCTCTTAATATATTAAAGACTTAAAGATATCCATAGCTGACTTTCCATGCTTTTTTTCGTTCTATTTCTCAAAAAAACCCCTAAAAACCAAAAAAAAAAAAACCCCAACAACTCTCTAATCTGACCTTGATGTAAAGACATAGGCACAACCAACCAGTTGTGAGATAACATAGCCTTTAGCCGAGGGAGTCTCGTTCCCCTGCCATTCATTTTTTTCTTCCATGTGAAGTCTCTTACTTTTAGTTTTTTCTTTAAGATTTTCTTTTTGCATGTGGACCATTTTTAAAGTCTTTATTGAATTTGTTATAATATTGCTTCTGTTTTATATTGAAGTCTTAACCACTGGATGGCCAGGGAAGTTCCAAGTTTCTTACTTTTAATTTATACTGATATGTAAAGCATGTACTGAAGAGAGTGATTTGTTTTTTTTCTTCTTTCTAAATGCAAATGTGAAAGATTCAGAAAGCAATGGAAAACCAAGTGTTAGGTTAAGGAACACCTGTACTTCTACACTCTTTTCTCCCCATCAGATTGTCAACATTAAGATTGCCCATCGTTTAAAAAATACAAGAGTGCTTTAACTTCAACCATTTTGAAGAGTGAACTTTCTGAATATCTTGCATGAATACTATATACATATATATACATATCTTTTTATTCTTTCATGTATCACTACACACATTGCATTTGTTGAGGTGGGATAATATTTTCCTAGTGTAGTGCTAAGAAAAATGTATGGGACTGGATTTTTCTTTTCTGGCTTACTTGAAGCTGTGACAGTTTGTTTTGGTATGGAATATAGCTTTCCCAGCCGACAGAATGAAACACTCTATGACAAAGGATCTCAGCATAAATAGCGGCTCCCCATTTCAACTTACTTTAAGCTGTGTCCACTAAAATTGTATCTCTTTCCCTTTTTCATAAGAGCTTCTTTTTCACTCTTGATACATGTAGAGTGTTTTCCCAGACTACACAATTATTTGCCAGGTCTTTTCGGTAACGATTATTTTCTGACGGAAGAAGCAATCAACACCTTGACACACCTAAAATAACTCCGAACATCTCAGGGAGTTTCTACTGTTCCCTAGATTGGGAGTCAAACCTCCTTTTTCTTCATATTTCTTTGGTTAGCAATATGATTTGATTTTCAAAGAATTGCTTTATATTTTAACATTTATTTTATAGATATCAAGAAGATGTAGATTTTTAAGGTGGTAAAGGAAGATAGCATTGAAGAATGCCTTTGCAGAATATGTTTAATTTAGATCTGAACAATAATTGTTGCTTAATCAAGTGGTAGAAATCAAGTAGAAAAGTATTTAGTTAATTTATTTAATCATTTGTGTGCCCCCCCGGCCCCCAGAGTGGTGGTACTCTATAATTTTAATGTACACCTGGTTTAATGCACCTGAAAATGGCATGGAAATGGACAGCTGAGAAAAGTAAGGTGGCAATGGAATTACTATAGTAAATTCTATAAGGACCATAGAAAAAGTAATATTGTATCAGTCATTTTTGAGGGAAACATTTGTGCTAAAATTATTTTTCTAAATCGGAATACAATTTAGTCATCTAGGTATAAACTGAAACTTAGGTGTGCCTACAAAAATAATAACTATTCAATTTTCAGTCATCTGGTTTGGTCATAGGGTTTGGTCATGAGACCACAAAGAGGTTAAACCTGCTTTCCTGATAAAGATGTAGAATCCCACTATTTGGGACTGTGACTTAAAGTTTAGATTATATTGTAAAAGATTAAGTAAGATAAGGTAATGTAAAAATAAAAAGGGACAATGAAAAGAAATATTTGTAGAAATATATACTAACAGTAGCTAAGGCTGCTGAACTCTGCAGAAAAGTGACCAGCAGAAAGTTATGGGGCTTTACCTGGGGAAACACTTCAGGGTAAGAGAAGATGAAGGGTGAAAAGAGTTTATCACTTATTGAATGTTCTCCAGATTGTCATTCAAATCCCACTGCATTATTACTCAAACATTAAACATAGAACAAGAGTATAGGGGGCTTATATTGTGTGGAGAAAGGCAAGAACTTATGGGAGAAGAAATTTGCCACGCCATGGGTGATCAGAGGAGATTTTTGAGTCCATGAGGGGTTTTCTCAGGCACACAGCTAAGTAACTTAATACAATGAACAGGCAAATCAGAAAACTTGGACTCTTTCCATGGCAGGAATGATGCAAGAAAGCCTGGAAGATAAAAGTCTTGCTTCAATTTTCTTGAAAATTGCTAATGTCTAAAAGGCACACCTTTTTCACTGTTGTACTAGAAAAATAGCAAAGGTAGTAGAAAGAAGAAAACTTTAAAACAAAAACACATTTAACCAAATGAATGAGAAAAAAAAAAACAGGCAAAGTGGACCGTTCAGATGCTAATTTCAGTAAGATAAAAGTCATTTAGCAGGAGTTTGCTAGAGAATATATTTGTGATTATGATGAAAGTACATTTCACCTTTACCAAATAAAATTCCCAGAGATGAGGTGAGTCCACACTCTGCCTACATGGGAGACTTTACTCTTTCTTTATAGGTAAATTCACATTGAAATATGTGTGTAAAAATGGTGTGGCTGTTCAAAATTCCACTTGTTTCTAATGTTCACCTTACATATTAAGTTAGAGTGCCTTTAAAAATCTTCACAAGTGGGCTTCCCTGGTGGTGCAGTGGTTGGGGGTCCGCCTGCTGATGCAGGGGACACCGGTTCGTGCCCTGGTCCGGAAGGATCCCACGTGCCGCGGAGCGGCTGGGCCCGTGAGCCATGGCCGCTGAGCCTGCGCGTCCGGAGCCTGTGCTCCGCGGCTGGAGAGGCCACAACAGTGAGAGGCCGAAAAAAAAAAAATCTTCACAAGTATATCTAGAGGTAATTTGAAGTTGGTTCCAACTGATAAAACTTTAATTTCCTGGATATTAAAAAAAAACAGTTTGGTATACTTTGGTTCCATGATATTTATGTTCATATTACAGGCTGCACAGTGGACCCAATGACTGAGAAGCTATAAAAATCTTTCATTTTCAAATAATGCTTTGTGAAAATATAATAACGTTAACATTTGGTGTATCTTCTCCTAGCATTTTTTTCTAATTGTTTTATTTTATTACCAAGTTGAATATTTAACTCTTTTTCACTTGCTATTACATCACAAATGTTTCCGTGACTCTACATACGCTTGGTAATAATGATTTTTAATGACTAAACAACATTAAGTTTTGTGATTTGTCATAATTAATATGTGTCTTATAATTGGATATCTAAATTATTTTCAATTTTTCAAAACAAATTATTTTACAAAGGCACTTGTATACACATTTTACTATATTTAATATAGTCTCAGAAATGGAATTATTGGTCAAGGTTATGACTTGCATTTAAGTTTTGACTACTTTTTAAAATTATATAAGTAATATGTGAAATTCAGAAACAATTAAGCAATATAAACATATGTAAAGTACACATGATGGTCTCCTTTTGTTCTGTTCATGTTCTCTCCCAGTGGTAGCTCATTTTCAATGTTATTACATGTGCATATGTACATATGAAGATAAAGGCTTTAGTTATATAAATAGGATTGTATTATATGTATTATAATATAACACTGTATTTATTTCACAATATATCTTAGTTATATTTCCTTATTAGCATATTTCTTTTTAATTTTTTTAAAAATGTAAAGTATCCCAAATCTCATCACCCAGATGTCTCTGTATTGGGACATTTAATTTTATGTAAACAACTATAATATATATGAATAGATATAAAGTAAAAATTCTGGAACATTATAAAGTGTAAGTAGTCCCTTCCAGTCATCATTCCTCCTCCATCCTTCTATCGAAAGGTAAGTGCTCTTAAAATTTTTCTGTGATTCTTTCCAATTAAAGAAACTTCAGTGTCATCTTAACTTGTTTTAAATTACCAATTCGCAGCAATGCATTAGGTAATTTTTACTCCAAGTGTCAGTGTTTTTCATACAAAGAAATAAATTGTAAGTCAGATGAAGATGCTGATTTTCTGAGGTGTTTATTAGGTTGTGAAGATGAGATTTTCTCCCAATTATGACAGATTGGGCTAGAATTCTAATTATTAATAAGGCCTATTTATTGTGCAGAGAGGCAAGTAACATGGCTCCCAGGAAAATGACTTGAAGAGAACCCATGAGAGGAAGCTGACTCTTTATGGAAGGGTTATTCATGCTGAGAACTGCTTGAGAGATTAAACTCATGCAGGATGCCCCTAGTTCTGTCTTCAATTAGATTGGAGGCCATAAAACAGTTTAGAAGTGTGGTTTTCAGCAGAGTGTATGTAAAGGACAAAGGGCAAAGGGTAATTAGCTTCTGGCCTGGAAGAGCTAATAAGAGAAGAAAATTCCAGTAAAACAGTTTTACTGTGACCATTTCAATAGTATGTATGAGTGTGAAGCAGTATGTGTTCATCAGTAATAGAAGTCTATTTTTATTAGAATACTACATGGAAGGTCACAAACTCAAATGGCCACACAGGCAGGCAGTCACACAAATGAGTGAAACTGGTCTGAACTGGTGGGTGTAACAACACAAGTACCATCCAAAGGCACAACTGACTCCTGTCATTTGGTGAAGGCCAGGATGTGGGCTGAGTGTTGCTATGTCATGTGATATTTTAAGAGATCCAGGTATAAGAATATTCATGTGCAATCTGCTGTGGTATAAATGTTGGTAATTAATTTTAAAACAATATATGGGCTAATCAACATATGTTTGTGTGACAAACCAAGTCCAAAGGCCTCCAGGTTGGGGCTTCTGACTAAGCTACTTGGGACAGCCATACAATGTCAAGTCTTTTAAGCCAAGGCAGAATGGAGGGGGTCAATTCCAATGACAGTACTTCTTATTCATCCTTTCATTCAGAGATAAAATACCTTTCTGTGTCCTCTAGCAGTTCAAGCGTAAACAGTCCTAGAGGTTATCACACTAAGTGAAGTCAGTCAGACAGAGAAAGACAAATATCATATGATATCACTCATATGTGGAATCTAATTTAAAAAATGATACAAATTACAAAACAGAAACAGACTCACAGATTTCAAAAACAAACTTATGATTACCAAAGGTGAAACATGGGAGTGAGGGATAACTTAAGAGCTTGGGATAAACATACACACACTACTATATTTAAATAGATAACCAACAAGGACCTACTGTAGAGCACAGGGAACTCTACTCAATATTCTGTAATGGCCTATATGGGAAAAGAATCTGAAAGAGTGAATACATGTACACGTATAATTGAACCCCTTTGTTGTACACCTGAAACTAACACAACATGGTAAATCAACTATACTCCAATAAAATTTTAAAAATTTTGCAACGGTTAAAAAAAAAACACGTTTAAGCAGTCCAAGACTGATATGGTGATTCTGCCTCCTTGCACACACAGCTTCCATTCTATGGCCAAGATAGCTGCTTCAGATCCTGGCATCAAATTATCTTATTGGCATTCCAGGCAATGGGAAAAAAAAAAAAAAAAAAAGAAATGGAGGGCATCTTCATTCCCTTTGAGAACACCACCCAGAAGTTTTACATGCTATTTTCACTTATATCCAGTTGGCCAAAACTTAGTTGCATGGTTACATCTAGCAACCAGAGAGGCTAGAACATGTAATATTTGTGTTTGGCAATCATGTGTCCATCTGAAGGTTGATGGATCTATTTCTAAAAGAAGAGGAAACATCAAGTATTCTCTACCACCGCAACACTACTGTACTAGACTCTGTTATGTTAGGAAGTTTCCAATAAAATATACTTTTATGTAAATGTATATTTCATGCTCACAAATAGTTCAAACTCCAGTAAGGCTTTATATTCTTGAGGAGGAACATTATCCAAGAAAAGGGAATAGTGTGATCAAAGAAATAAGGGCTGAAAAATGTGGTGCTTTAAATGGTGTTGGAGGTTTAGCTCCAAACTTATCGGTCTTCTCAACACAATGACACTTACTCCAGGGAAGAAAACACTGTGGAGAAAATATAGCCACGGAAGCTGGCCTCTGATCCTGGAACCTTTCTAATTCCAGATAATACTACCAGGCTGAGAAGTTGTGCCTTTATGTGTCAGAGCCAGCCACTTCATGAGCAGGGAACCAAGCCTGAGGAAAGCTTTGCCAGCCCACAAAAGTATTGCCTACTCCCCTCCTGAATCACCCAACTGAATCACTCATCATGGGGAAATAAAGTTGTCAAAAAAAAAAAAAAAAAAGGACTAGGTCATCATAGCACCAAAACTACGATATTTGGTGTTTTTTAAAAAAGTCATATAGAACAGACATGGGAACCAATCTCTCACCTCAATAACGTCTCAAAACATTTCAAGATATACTGCTCTGGCTAAATCAGGAAGGCGTAAGTTTCCAGCAGACTGACCCAGACTATTTAACTCAGGAATACCCATCCTGATACTATCCCCTGCTGAACCACCAGGACCAGTTTAAAGTCCCAACTCTGGAGACAATTACACAGGAATCATCTTGTACCTCTTCATATTTTCCTCTCACATACAAATAATCCCAGCCTGATTTTCTTTAATCCACCTAATAATTCTTGTCTTTCAGATCTTGACTTTAATCTTCAGATGTTTATTTTCCTTTATTTCCTCTATATTTGCCATTCAACTCTTTTCTCTTCACTGCACTTTCAAATTAGGCTTTTCTCAAAACATAGCCTTGAGCTTTCCAGTTATAATCTTGCTCCCAAATCTCTCAGGAGCTCTAAGAACAACTCCTGGTTTGACTTCTGACCTCAAAACTCAACTTGTACCCCAAACATTCTGCCAGAGCCCCATCTTTCTTCAAACCCACACTCATCTTGCCAGAGGGAGGGGGAGTCTCACTGAAACAGAGATCATGCAAGTACTGTAATAGTATTCATATGAGGTATCACAGAGAGTATGAATTAGGATGATGACAATGGAATCAAAAAGAAGGGAGAAATGTGAGGGACATTAATTAGAGGTAGAATTAATTGACCTGGTGACTGACTGATTATGGATAATAGGTTGAGGGAAGATTCAAAGATGACCCTGGAATGTCCAACATGGCAGCATAGGGAATGATGGCTCATTAAAAGAGATAAGAATTTAGAAAGGTAATTGGTGGTGAGGCTAAGGTGTTTGGTTTGTGTTGTGAGGCATTGTTTGGTGTTTAAAAGTGTAGTAAATATGTCTTTCTATAAATAATTTTATTTGTACTGTTAGCATCTTTAAAAACATACTATTACATTTCTGTTAAGATAAAAAGAGAGAACAAATGTTATTGAGATTTTTCTGTCTGCAAATGATTCCTGATAAATATTCTAAGTTGATTTAAGTAACTGTAGTGTCAAATTAAAAAACCCCAGAAGTAGGTAAGGAAAGAAATTATTCAGAAGAACTATTACAGTGAGGGAAAGGAATGATTGTGATAAGGAAAGTGGGACTATGAATTGCAATAGAGAAAATGTTCCCATCATTACATCTGTGAGGGTCTCAAAAGTCAGGCAGCAAATGGCTTTGCTTTTGTAGGGAGGAGTAAACAAGGCTAGAAAAGGACCTGGTGTTAGAGAGGGGGATGAGCCTAAATAGCTGATTGGGGAATGTCTTTTCTGGAGGTCAGCTAATTCTCTGTCAGGGCCATTAAGGAGGGGATTTTCCAATGTTCCAGTGCTCAAGTGTGGGCTAAAGTTCAGGGTCCTGAAGAAAAGAGAACAGCCTAAGTTTGGTCAAGTCAAGTTAGTGGGCTTTCTATCCAAATTGGTCAGTAGGAATAAACAACTCATCTAATCATTTATGAGATGAAGAATTTGGAGGCTCTACCTCTGGCCTTGTCACAAGCAAATAAGGGGCTCATTCATGAGTCTTATCTAAGCCATATGAAGAAGGATGGTTCTTTACAGTGAGCCATTTGCTAGGACACAAAAGGAAGGGTGGGGGTGATTTCTTGATCATCGCTGTTTAACTTAGTAGCATTTCAACCTGACCATTCTTTTCAAGAAGGAGTAGCTAATCTAAAGTTTTTAAAATTTATTTCAGAAGTCATTAATTAATTCTGAAAATGAATATCCCTGTTGAGAAACTAGAAAATGTTAATTTATTCCATTTAAGTTTTTTTTTTTTTTTGCCTTTAACAATAATATTGTATTATAAAAGCACTTTACAACTCCATCCCGTCTTTGAGTACAAGTTACTGGGGTATATGGGCTAATGATTATCTGAAAGCATTTCTCTATTCAGACCCATAACCCCAGTGCTCTCTGAATATTATAAGGTTGGACAATAAGTGGGAAGTGACCCTCACATGTTTTCTTCATAAATTTATATTGTCCATCAGTATATTAGTTGTTGGCTTTCCTCCTCTCCATCCTCCTCTTTTGTTGAACCTCTTTGGATAGCACTCTGACTCTTTGCTCCTCAGGTATTTGCATGTTCTATTGTGGTCCCATGTAAGCCAGGAAGACCATTTTCAGTGGAATGTTATTGTGATTTACCAGGCCTGTGAACATATTTTTTAGGTGGGGGAAGGGGAGTTTCTCTTGTACATCACACAGAAGTTGGCTCATGCACTCAATAAAAGCTTATTATAGAAAGATCATAAACGTATGATAATACATTTTAAGTGAGATGCAATGATCCATAAAATTGGTGTGGCTAATTAGCAGATCAAGTCTCCGTAAGAACTGGATGTCTTTAATATCCTGCAGTTGCTTGATTCTATACGTATTTTACTATCCACAAATGTTTAGTAAAATTAAATAATAGTATAAATGTTCAGTGGGATTAAAGCAACTGTAAAATGAAACCAAACAAAATGAGTTTATTTTGTTAATAGAATAAAGAGAATCCCAGTGTTAATATAACACTACACAAAATCTAGAGCAAACATCCTCAGAATCCCAACCTCATTTCACATGTAATTAACCTTTCTCAATCAAGCTAAGCATCCCTCACACCTCCTTCTCAACTGCTGCGCATCCACGTCTTTTCTTTCATGTGAATAAAAGGCAAGCATCAATTTAGACGGGTAATACTGCCTCACACTGTGCTTCCAGAGCAACATCATTCCAAGAATATTGTCAATACCAATCATTTCTCCCAGCTCAAAAGTATATCTTACAAATCTGATTTCCTCTTGCAGAAGTAGGAGACATTTGATGCTAACAGATGATACTTTTTAATAGTAAAATCTTCTCAAGATTAATTAATTACAGTCAAGGTGGACATGCATTTATTTTGGTCCTCTAACAACCACTTCTTGATTTCTGGTAAATGCTGATGATTTGGGAGCAGTAATCCACCCCTTTGGGTGGGAGTCCATTTCCTATCTACAGAGATGGAACAAACATTATGACCTAGGTTTAGACCAATCAGCACAGTCAATTCCCCTGGCCTCAGTGATTTGTAAACAGGTGGGCTCAGGGTCCAACTTACTGCAATAAGGGTAATCTTTAAGGAAAAGTTGAGAGCTCCTGGAAAGAGATTATCTTTTTCTTGGATCTTGAGCCTGAGAGGATGTGAACCTATGGCTGCTGTAGCCATTCTGCTATTACACAGATCCAGAGAATAAGGCCAGCACATGGAGGAGAGGCTCCCAGGAGTAGGGAGAAACCATATTTTAATGATGTTGTCTGAGCCTATATATAGCCATTCCTAAAGCCAGTTTTACCCCAAGACTTCCCAGTTATATGAACAAACATCTATTTTTTTAAAGTTTGGATACTGTTTTCTGTCAAGACTAAAAGAGTTCAAAATGATACATCAGGCCAATGTAGTAGTAGTAATATATTGGGCCCAAAAGTTTGTTCAGGTTTTTCCATAACGCCTTACAGAAAAACCTGAAAGAACTTTTTGGCCAAACCAATAGTTAAGATCATGAACTAAGAAATCATATAAACTTGGGTTCTAACTCCAGTCCAGTCACTAACTTCCTGGATTTCCTTTGGCAAAAAGCTTGAACTAAGGACATATTTCCTTCCAGTGTTTAAAATGGTCCATAAAAACTATGTTGTAAGCACTGAATGAATTGTACATAAATTATATATAAAAGACATGTTAATACTCAACAAATGGTAGTTGATTTTTATAACACTGATGTTACTAAAGACTAAAACCTGTGTAAGTGGTTTTATTACAGTTATACTGAATCTTATTCTAGATATTAAGTTAATTTGTATCCTGAAGTTTTTCTAGTTCCAGAAATGTGTTTAGCTCTGCAACTTAGACACTCGTGTTCAGTAGAGGAAACAAATTCTGTTCTGAAAATAAGGTCATGAGCTTAAAACTGGCATCTATTTTTACCACTGTTGCTCCAGTGTTTAGGGATGAAGTGAAGTGAGGGAAGTGAGATGACTCACACTGAGTAGATCAGTGGGATCTGCAGAAAGTTTGCACAAAAAGGTAGGTAGGAATGTTCCTTCACAAGGTTCAATGAGATCATGTTTTAAGGCACATTTCTACTCTTCTCATCATATTAAGCAGTAAACTAAAGAATTAGAGATTATAAATAGTAGCCCTGGGGTATACAACTCTAAAGAAGAAAAAGGAACAAATTTATAAAACCACAGGACTTTTGGTCTTCAGACACAGAAGTAAGCAAAATCAATCAGACTTCGGCACTTTTGGTTCAATGAAACTCAAAGTGTTCCTCACAAGACGAAGAAGAAGAGTTGGACTCACTTTTTGAAGTTAGTAGCCTTTGCTGAATTCCACTGGGATTTTGCAGTAACAAGCTGAGCCTAGAAAGATAGGATAACAAACAGCATCCTTTGACCAGAAATTGAACAAAGTAATTCAGCAGACTGGTGTTACATACTCTCTCCCACTTCACAATAGAACAGGAGGTTTATGTGTTGGTTCCGTATTAGAGGCATAGAGGCCAGACAAGAAAACTTCAAAAACCACTAGTACGAGAAATGTGAAGAGAGACAGAAAGGTAAAAAATAAACCAAAAATATTCCCTTTAAAACAGCCTACTGTCAAAATATAAGTTGACCCCAGGTGAATTTAACTTTATGTAATAGTCTGAAAAATAATTTGAAATAAATAAGTTGAGTTGAGTGTTCTTATTGAGGCAAGTTATAACTTTCATTTTAATAAATCAAAATTTATAAAATAAAAAATGATGTACATGAATCAAAACCAGGTGGACACGAAAAAGAATAAATTATAGAACTTGGAATTATTATAGACGTTATTAAATTTTAACTTATCAAAATAGACTTTATTAGGAGCATTGAAATATTATATTCATAAATTTATCTGGATCACAGCACAGAAAGAGAAGGAGATAAAAATATGAAAAAGCAGTTTTGAAAGCACACTGAGAAGCTCCAATGTATGTTGGATATTAATTCCAGAATAAAATACTGAAAAATTTAAGACAGCAATGTTTGAACAAATAACAGCTAAAAGTTTTCCAGAATTAAAGAAACTAATCTTTAATTTAACAATTTCTAAGTAGAATGAATAAAAATAAATACATTACTAAGGGGGACCTTCAAGAAGGCAGAGGAAAAAGACATGGAGATCACCTTCCTCCCCACAACTACATCAAAAATACATCTACATGTGGAACAACTCCTATAGAACACCTACTGAATGCTGGCAGAACACCTCAGACTTCCCAAAAGGCAAGAAAATCCACATGTACCTGGCCGTGTGGATGACAGGGTCTTGGTGCTCCCGTTGGGTGTCAGCCCTGAGCCTCTGAGGTGGAGAGCCGAGTTCAGGACATTGGTCCACCAGAGAACTCCTGGCCCCATATAATCTCAATAGGCAAGAGCTTTCCCAGAGATCTCTGTCTCAATGCTAAGACCCAGCTCCACCCAACGGACAGCAAGCTCCAGTGCTAGATGTCCCAGGCCAAACAACTAGCAAGACAGGAGCACAACCCCACCCATAAGCAGAGAGGCTACCTAAAATCATACTAAGTTCACAGACACCCCAAAACACACCACCAGGCGCAGTCCTGCTCACCAGAAAGACAAGATCAAGCCCCAACCACCAGAACACAGGCACCAGTCCCCTCCACCAGGAAGCCTACACAAGCCACTGAACCAACCTTACCCACTCGGGGCAGACATCAAAAACAACGGGAACTATGAACTTGCATCCTGCAAAGGGAGACATCACAAACAGTAAGTTAAACAAAATGAGAAGACAGAGAAATACGCAGCTGATGAAGGAGCAAAGTAAAAACCCACCAGAACAAACAAATGAAGAGGAAAGAGGCAGTCTACCTGAAAAGAATTCAGAGTAATGATAGTAAAGATGATCCCAAATCTTGGAAACAGAATGGAGAAAATACAAGAAACGTTTAACAAGGACCTAGAAGAACTAAAGAGCAAAGAAACAATGATGAACAACACAATAAATGAAATTAAAAATTCTCTAGAAGGAATCAATAGCAGAATAACTGAGGCAGAAGAATGGATAAGTGACCCTGAAGATAAAATAGTGGAAATAACTACCACAGAGAAGAATAAAGAAAAAAGAATGAAAAGAATTGAGGACAGTCTCAGAGACCTCTGGGACAACATTAAACACACCAACATTCGAATTATAGGGGTCTCAGAAAAAGAAGAGAAAAAGAAAGGGAAAAAGAAGAGAAAATATTTAAAGAGATTATAGTTGAAAACTTCCCTAACATAGGAAAGGAAATAATAAAGTCCAGGAAGTGCAGAGAGTCCCATACAGAATAATCCAAGGAGAAACACACCAAGATGCATATTAATCAAACTATCAAAAATTAAATACAAAGAAAAAATATTAAAAGCAGCAAGAGAAAAGCAACAAATAACATACAAGGGAATCCCCATGACGTTAACAGCTGACCTTTCAGCAAAAACTCTGCAAGCCAGAAGGGAGCAGCAGGACATACTAAGTGATGAAAGGGAAAAACCTACAGCCAAGATTACTCTACACAGCAAGGATCTCATTCAGATTCAACAGAGAAATTAAAACCTTTACAGACTAGCAAAAGCTAAGAGAATTCAGCACCACCAAACCAGCTTTACAACAAATGTTATAGGAACTTCTGTAGGCAGGAAACACAAGAGAAGGAAAAGACTTACAAAAACAAACCCAAAACAATTAAGAAAATGGTAATAGGAACATACATATCAATAACTACCTTAAATGTAAGTGGATTAAATGCTCCAATCAAAAGACACAGACTGGCTAAATGATTACAAAAAAAAAGACCTGTATATATGCTGTCTACTAGAGACCCACTTCAGACCTAGGGGCACATACAGACTGAAAGTAAGGGGATGGAAAAAGATATTCCATGTAAATGGAAATCAAAGAAAGCTGGAGTAGCAATTCACATACCAGACAAAATAGACTTTAAAATAAAGACCACTACAAGAGACAAAGAAAGACACTACATAATGATCAAGGGATCAATCCAAGAAGATATAACAATTGTAAGTATTTATGCACCCAACATAGGAGCACCTCAATGCATAAGGCAAATGCTAGAGCCATAAAAGGGGAAATCGACAGTAACACAATAACAGCGGGGACTTTAACACCCCACTTTCACCAATGGACAGATCATCCAAAACGAAAATAAATAAGGAAACACAAACTTTAAATGACACATTAAATAAGATGGACTTAATTTATACTTATAGGACATTCTATCCAAAAACACAATACACTTTCTTCTCAGGTGCTCATGGAACATTCTCCAGGATAGACAATATCTTGGGTCACAAATCAAGCCTTGGTAAATTTAAGAAAATTGAAATCATATCAAGTATCTTTTCTGACCACAATGCTGTGAGACTAGATACCAATTACAGGAAAAAAACTGTAAAAAATACAAACACATGGAGGCTAAACAATACACTACTAAATAGCCAAGAGATCACTGAAGAAATAAAAGAGGAAATCAAAAAAAACCTAGAAACAAATAACAATGAAAACACGACAACCCAAAACCTATGTGATGCCACAAAAGCAGTTCTAAGAGGGAAGTTTAGAGCAATACAATCCTACCTTAAGAAACAAGAAATATCTCAAATAAATAACCTAACCTTACACCTAAAGCAATTAAAGAAAGAAATTAAATGTGATACAAACAGATGGAGAGATATACCATGTTCTTGGATTGGAAAAATCAACATTGTGGAAATGACTATACTACCCAAAGCAGTCTACAGATTCAATGCAATCCCTATCAAACTACCAATGGCATTTTTCACAGAACTAGAACAAAAAATTTCACAATTTGTATGGAAACACAGAAGACTCCAAATAGCCAAAGCAATCTTGAGAAAGAAAAACAGAGTTGGAGGAATCAGGTTCCCTGACTTCAGACTATACTACAAAGGTACAGTAATCAAGACAGTATAATACTGGCACAAAAATAGAAATATAGATCAATGGAACAGGAAGGAAAGCCCAGAGACAAACCCACGCACATATGGTCACCTTATCTTTGATAAAGGAGGCAAGAATATACAGTGGAGAAAAGACAGCCTATTCAATAAGTGATGCTGGGAAAACTGGACAGCTACATGTAAAAGTATGAGATTAGAACACTCCTTAGCACTGTATACAAAAATAAACTCAAAATGGATTAAAGACCTAAATGTAAGGCCAGACACTATAAAACTCTTAGAGGAAAACATAGGCAGAGCACACTTTGACATAAATCACAGCAAGATCCTTTTTGACCCACCTCCTAGAGAAATGGAAATAAAAACAAAAATAAACAAATGGGTCCTAATGAAACTTGTGCATGATTGAGAAATTGCATGCACAAGACCAGAGAAGTTTCATCTCCCTCAAAACGGTTTCATACCCTCCCAGAACTTTTAGTCAGATTGATTAGTGAGGGTCTTCCCCCATACAAAGTCTCTTTAAAGTTTGTAAAGACTGGGAGTGGTGGCTATTTTTCAAATATGTGGATTTTAACACTAAGTTATGAGACACACAAAGAAACAAGGAAACATGGCTAAAACAAAGAAACAAAACAAATTTCTAGAAACTGATCCTAAAGAAATAGAAATATATGAATAAAGAATTCAAAACAACCATCATATAGATGCTCCATGAGCTCAGAAGATGATGCATAAATGAAATGAGGATATCAACAAAGATATAGAAAATATAAGAAGAAGAACCAAACAAAAATTTTGGAGCTGAAGCATATAATACTTAAGCTAAAAAAATTCACTAGAGAGGCTCAAGAGCATACTATAGTGTATACAGAAGTCAAATTATAATGTTGTACACATGAAACTTATATATAATGTTATAAACCAATGTTACCTCAATTAAAAAAAAAAGATCTTAAGTTAACCTAATTCTACACCTTGATGAACTAGAAAAGAAGAACAAACTAAGCCCAAAGTTAGCAGATTGAAGGAAATAATTAAGATGAGAGCAGAAATAAATGAAATACAGACTAGAATAACAATAGAAACAAATCAACAAAATTAAGCTTGATTTTGTTGGAAATGATCAGTTAGATTAACTAGGAGCAGAAGAGAGAAGAGTCAAGTAAATATATCCAGAAATAAAAGAGGAGACATTATAGCTGATGCCACAGAAGTTAAAAGGATCATAAGAGACTACTATGAATAATTATTTGGCAATAAATTGGATAAACTAGAAGAAAGAATACATTTCTAGAAATATACAACCTACCAAGATTAAATCATGAATAAACAGAAAATTTAAACTTACCTAGAATGAATAAGATTGAATCTGTAATCAATAATCTCTCCAACAAAGAAGCCAGGACAAGATGGCTTCACTGGGGAATTCTACTAAATATTTAAGAAGAATTAATGCCAATACTTCTCAAACTCTTCCATAAAACTGTAGAGAAGGCAACACTTTCAAACTGATTCTATGAAACCAGAATTATCTTGATTCCAAAGCCCAAGAAGACATTTTAAGAAAAGAAAACTACAGGCCAATATATCTGAAAATTACAGATGCAAAATCCTCAACAAAATACTAGCAAAAAAATTCAACAGCACATTAAACAGATTGTACACCGTGACCAAGGAGGATTTATCCCTGGGATGGAAGAATGGTTCAATATTACAAAATCAAGTAATGTAATAAACCACATTAACAGAACTAATGGCTAAAATCACATTAGTGTCTCAATAAATGCAGAAAAAATCATCTGACAAAATATTATACCCTTTCATGATAAAAAAAACCCAAAATAGGAATAAAAAGAAATTACCTCAACATAATAAAGGTCATAAGTGAAAAACTCACAGCTTCCATCACACTCAATAATTAAAGATGGAAAGCCTTTCCTCTAAGATCAAGAACACAACATGATGCCTACTCTTGCCACTTTTATTGAACATTGTACTGGAACTACTAGCCAAAGCAATTAGGCAAGAATAAGAAATAAAAGGCATCCAAATAGAACAGGAAAAGTAAAATTATCTTTGTTCACAGATGACATGATCTTATATATAGAAAACCATAAAGATCACACACACACACACATGCACACACCACTGTTAGAACTAATTTAAAAATTCAGCAAATTTGTAGGATACAAAATCTACACGTAAAAATCAGTTTCATTTTTATACACTAACAACAAACAATCTGAAAAGTAAGTTAAAACAATCTCATTTACAATAGTATCAAAAACAAAGCAATACTTAGAATAAATTTAACCAAGGGAGCAAAAGACTTTTAAACTGAAAACTACAAAACATTGTTGAGATGAAATTAAATAGACATAAATAAATGGAAAGTCATCCTATGTTCATGGATCAGAGGACTTAATATTGTCAAAATGTTCATATTACTCAAAGTGATCTATGGATTCAGTGCAATCCTACCAAAATGGAATTTTTCACAGAAAGAGAAAAGCTATAATAAAATTTATATGGAAACACAAATGCCCATGAAGAGCCAAAATAATCTTGGGAAAAAAGATCAAAGCTGGAAGCCTCATACTTCCTGATTTCAAATCATTTTACAAAGCTGCAATAATCAAAAGAGTATGGTATTGGCATAAAAACAAACATATTACAGATAAGTGGAACATAATAGAGTTCAGAAATAAACTTACACAAATATAGTCATAATTGTTAATATAGAAAAGACTTAGTAATTCATCAGACAGCACTATTAAAAATCTCCATGTTGATATGCACATTTGAAATTTTGGTAAAAAAACATAAACTTCTAAACTTAGTTAGAAAATAGAAATAGTTAATAAAAACAATGATCATTAAATAAATCAAACTGAAAATTCTGTTCATATGGTGGACTGAACATTTACTTTTATCCCTGCTACTCCAAAGTCTTCACTATAATGAAAAACAAGGGTCAAAATAAAAACCCACAGAGGCAAAGAAAATAGAAGCATCAATAACAGCATAAAAGAGATTTCAACAAAATGTCAATAGCTTGGAAGCAAGTGCATCAGTGGTAATTAATTTGACAGGATATTAAGGAATCCTGTTTGTGTCTCAGTACCCTGGAAAGTCTTAGCAGGTTCTTGGCATTGACATATGGGAAAATGTGAGGCTGAAAACATGAGGATTGTCTAAAAGTCTGAATAAAATTAGTTAGTAATCTAGATCCCTTCCTGCTCTTGTATAATAAGAGGTTTGCATAAAGAAAGACTGAACTAGTACCATGAACCTCAGATACCAAGATCACCATGGCAGCAGGGAGATGAGGAGCTGGGAAACAGGGGAAGAGGCCATATGGAACTCCATGGATTCCAGGGAAAGGTCCTGTTCCCTCAACAACTTGCCTCCAAGAACCCTGCCAGTCTTCCTCTATGGGAGACTGGTCCAAGAGAAAATACGTTCACCTAGTCCCAACAAAGTGGCAGTGTCTTATTAAATCACTCTCCAGGGAAGCATACCAGGGAATTTCAGAACTTCTGATCAGCTTTTAAGTGCTTTGTTCTTAAATATTAACCAACCTCCAAAGGTGCCCAGATGCTTGACGAAAACTTTTAAGACGAAAAACAGAAACCAAACCAAAGAAAAAGCAACTCAGAGGAAACAGGGAGCTGAAAAGAATATATAAATATGTAGATAAAGAAGTTTTAAATATGTAAAAGCATAAGATTATGAGCTTTAGAAAGATTTTTCAAAATCCATGAAAAAACATGTCATATAAATGTAACACTCAAAAACAATACCTAAAGAACCCTTGGAAATTAAAATGTTTTAAAAGAAATAGAAAATTGAAAGATAAAGTGGAAAAGATCTCCCAAAAGCTAGACTAAAATGACAGATTTAAAATATGGGAGAAAATTACATAATTATTTTAGGAGGTTTGATATGTGGATAGTGGGAGTTCCAGGACATAGGGACAAATAAAATGGAAGAGAACTGTAGTTACCAGAGAAATAATAAAATAAAACTTTCCAGGACTAAAGGCCATGAATTTTCCGATGGAAAGGTCCACTGAAGACTTAGCATGAGAGAGGGGAAAAAAACCACCTCAGCTCATATCATCATGAAATTTCAGAATGCCGGTAGTCAACCAAAGATGCCAGAAGCCCCCAAAGGAGATAAACAGATCACACACAAAAAAAACAAGAATGTAGATGGTACTATCCAACAGCCTCACTGGAAATTGGAAAACTATGGAAATGCTTTCAAAGTTCTGAGGAAAAATGATTTGTTGAAGTCCAAACCTAGCCAAGTTGAAAATGAATTTCAGGGATTAATTAAACTAAATATATTTTAGATATTCAGGTTCTCAAAGATTTACCTGCCATGTTCCTTTTCTAAGGAAATATTTGAGGATGTGTTCCATTAAAATTAAGGGAATCAACCGACCAAAAGGAATAAAACTAGTCCACATAAAAAAGCAGAACTATGGGCTTCCCTGGTGGCACAGTGGTTGAGAGTCCGCCTGCCGATGCAGGGGACACGGGTTCTTGCCACGGTCCGGTTAAATCCCACATGCCTCGGAGCGGCTGGGCCCGTGAGCCATGGCCACTGAGCCTGCGCATCCGGAGCCTGTGCTCCGCAACGGGAGAGGCTACAACAGTGAGAGGTACATTACTGAAGGGAGAACTGAAAAGCGAGTAAGCAAACAAACAGAAAAAACACCAAGGAATTATTAACTCCAGGGAATATAAATTTTGCACTCGTAAGTAATTCACGGTCCATTAGGTGGCTCAGCTGTGAATATATTTACATAGATCAAGTAATGTAAACACTGCAATTCTGGATTAAACTAAGATAATGATGCAACTATATTGTGTCTGTGCTCTGTACAGGGTGGGGGGAGTTGAAAGGAGTGTCAGGAAGTAGGCAGAGGGACGGAGGGGTGGAGAATGTAAGAGAACTAAACCTTCCTCTTACATAGCGGGAAAACAATAAATAATATTATAATATTCTTCACCTCAGCAACAGCATATCACTCCAGTTGAATCCAGTTTGTAATTTTAGCCTCACTTACAGAACCAGTCATATCGCAGGGGCCCACCAGTAGGCTGGCACCTCTTCCTCCGAGATTGGAGTCCCAGCACTTTGGGGTCCCTCTTCCAAACTTCTAACAATTCCAGCCCCTTCTCTTTGTTCCCATAGACCTAGGGTTGGTAGCTGCTTCTTTTAGTGGCTACCTCTTTGATAACTTGGTTTTCCTTTTTGCCTTTGCAGTTACCTAGCTAAAAATTCTTTATACCTGGTTAACGATTCTTTATATTTAATTTTCTTTGGTGAAACAATTGTTGTGATTTCTGTCTCCTGATTGGACCCTGAATGGTAAAATAGTTAAAACTGAAAATTTAAAAATAGCACTACCCATCTATTGAATAGGAATATAGAAATAAATATCAGTTGAAACTACTAAAAAAGGTATAGTTGATTGCTTCTGGAGGTTTTTGTTTGTTTTGCTTTGTTTTGTTTTATTTGGAGCAGAATATTCATTTCAAAAGAAATCTCACTTAAAACCATATCTTTAAATGATAAAAGAGGAATTTCTCTGGTGTAAAGGTTGAATCTTGTTAACCAGAGCCATCCCTCATAAGACATCTCCTTGGAAACCTATGGAGAGAAGCCAGGGAACATTTGTAATGTGGGTCATGAAATAAGGAATATCAGTCTCAAAGTTTCATTCTTATCCTCAATGGTATAGAATCCTAGGTATGTGATTTACTAAACATTCATTTGTCTATTGTCTGGTGATAACATAATCTATTGGTGTCTCCAAATACTTATGACGATATTTGATAGGATGAAGTATTCCATTCACATTTAAATGGTATTCAAAAATGAGAATTCAGAGAAGGCAGTCATTGAGAAAAGAGGTAACACTTAAGGTGGACCTTGCACATAAGAGAGATGAGAAAGGAATTAGAGGACAGTTAGTCAGAAATAGAATCATAAAGCAGGAATCTTAAGCAACCAAATATTCGGGTCCTAAGTCCACCATTTTACAATTGAAACTTGTGAGAAAAAATGTTTGCAGGGTTCATTCAAATATCAGTATCTTGTTGCCCGAGGTTACTTTAGACATACAGTAATTGCATCTTGTTTCCCAGTGTTTGTCTTAGCTGTCTGGTGTCCCACGGATCCATTGATTCTTCCCCACAGGCTACTGACTTCAGTTTTCAGTGAAGAGCATGCTGGGAGAAGGGCTTTGTTTCTTCAATGCTTCCAGTAGAGTGATGTTGTCCTGGAAAGTCAGATTTCTAGGTACTTCAAGTTTCCTGTGGCATTGGTTAATTATCCAAAGGGAATTTTATATTTCTAGGAGAAATATCTCCAAGTCTTGGAGTCCCTGCAATGCTCTTGTCAATCAGACTTGAAAACAGTCTTTGTCAAACAGCAGGGTCTGTATGAATGTAGGTCAAAAATAGAAAAGCTTTCAAAAGATTAGCAGCAACTGGTGAAAGACAAGATGGTATCAAAATTATTCACAATCCCTTTCTTTCCCCTTAAAATTCATTAAGAATATCATTGTTGATGAAATCTACTGGATTTTAACAATGTGTGTGGCTCAGAAAATAGCTCTTTCATTCCAGTCTTCCAATCACCACAGAAAAATTGTAAGCACTATATCCCCTAACTTTTTAGAGGCAACAAGAAGAATTTGGAGTGGAATATAGAAACGTGTCTTTTTACATGCCTATGTCATATTAGAAGCAATTTGATAGGCACAGGCTTCTTTTTAAAGAAAGTCAGTTCCAATGAAGATTTGGTATATCACTTAAAAGAAAACTAGGCAACCCCCCCACCAAAAAAAAAGGAAATCAGGCAACCCCCTTTGCAGGAATAGTGTACATGATTCAGTAATAATTTCTAGCCTGTTAAAGTATCTTAATTTGTGTTGTTCTCCTAGAGATTCCTTTAAAAAACATAAGTGAAGGAATTTTGAATTTTGAGTTATTGCTGCTGTCACCTTCAAAGTACAACACATTTTAATTTTCAGTTTACCTATATAATAGGTGGGGATTATTTTAATTCTAAATGATACCTAGTATTTCTAGCTCTTTTACTCATACCTCATAAACATAAAGACAGTGTTCAGTAGCTAATTAATATTAGTTTCTAGGTACCTTCTCATCATTTTGTGATCTTCACAACAATCCTTGAATTATGGAAGCTCAGCTTCCTAAAATTTAGCCACATTGTGCAAAAGGAGGGCCTGGGACTCTTTTCTCAAGGCAGAATTCATGTTCTTTCTACCATGTCAAGATGCTTTTTTTTGGTAAGAAACACAGGGGTTTAGATATACATAGTACAGGTATAGTGTCTGATGGTAAGAAATAGTGAATCATGTATAAAAGATGACAATTAGTTCAGAGGTCACGTAACCACTTTGGAAGAGATTTCCAGAGCAACAGAAAACTAATAAGAAGGGAAAACTGACATCTGGGAAATAGTAAGGATGGACTACCTCAAAGGGAAACTGAAATTACTTGTTTGGGGGCAAGAAATAGAAATTCCTTGGTCTTTCCCTTATGAAAATTCCCTTTATTGTGAAATGAATAACCGTACGGAAAATTTTATGGATCCTATACTTTTGGTATGAAGTGAAATCTATTTTTAAAAAAGAAACTAAATTCCCAGTGTTTTTGTCAGGCATACTGGTACCTACTGAGAGTGTATATCAGTACAAACTTTCTGGAAAGAAGTTATATCCAGAATCTACGAAATGTCTTATTTTACTGTGAAATTTCACTTCCAGGAATTTTTCCTAAGGAGAAGATTAGAAATGGATACAAAAAATATGTATATATGTTTTGAATGTTTATTGAAGTATTATTTTTAATACTGAAAAAGTAGAAACAGCCCAGATGTCCAACTTTATGGAAATGTTTAGATGTATTAACATGCATGTATAAAATGGAATAATATGAAACCATAAACACAATGTGTTTGAAGAACTCTTTGTGACTTGGGGATATGTTTATAATATAACATTATGTAAAAAAAAAATAGATGCAAACAATGTGCAGAGTATGATTTCAATTTTGGGGAAAAATATTTCCAAAATGAAAAAGGACTGAAGGAAAAACACCAAAAAAAATTTTTTATACTCCTACCAGTAGGTATTTATTTCCTCACACATTTGTCAAGACTACATATTACAAAATCTTTTAATTTTTCAAATTTCCTGGATGTAAAATAGCATCTTGTTTTAACCTGCATTGGTTTAGTAAAGTTCTAAATAAATTCTGATAAGAAACCAATTAAAATGCAATTCATTTCATTTATGGAAAATTGATATTTTTTTCTTCCACTTTTATTGAGATATAATTGACATCCAGCACTGTAAAAGTTTAAGGTGTACAGCACAATGTGACTTACATACATCATAAAATGATGACCACAATAAGTTTAGTGAACATTTATCATCTCTTATAGATAAAAAATAACAGAAAAAGAAGAAAAAATATTTTTTCCTTGTGATGAGAACTCTTAGTTTTACTCTCTTATAAACTTTCATATATAACATAGAGCAGTGTTAATTATATTTATCATGTTGCACATCACATCCCTAGTACTTGTTTATCTTATAACTGGAAGTATATATCTTTTGACCACCTTTGTCATCATACAAAGATATTATATTATTTTTTACTATATTAATAGCAATTATAACAGTAAGATTATAAAAGTCTTTTTCTTCAAACTTTTTTCTATTTTCCAAATTTCAACAGTATATTACTTTTATAATCAGAATATAAACAATATCGACTTAAAAAACTTTGAACATTTCAATCAACTTCTTTTAGACTTGTCTTTTTTTTTTTTTTTTTTGGCGGTACGCGGGCCTCTCACTGCTGTGGCCTCTCCCGTTGCAGAGCACAGGCTCCGGACGCGCAGGCTCAGCGGCCACGGCTCACGGGCCCAGCCGCTCCGCGGCATGTGGGATCTTCCCGAACCCGGGCAAGAACCTGTGTCCCCTGCATCGGCAGGCGGACTCTCAACCACTATGCCACCAGGGAAGCCCTAGACTTTTCATTTTAATAATTTGTTCTTTTGATCTTTTAAATCGTTTTTCAAAATATGCCTGCTTGTTGACACATCATTCTGAAATATTAATTTTTCAGATGAACTCAGCATTGCAACAATATTTCAATTAAACCTTTGGGAGTGAAATATATATTGTTAATGGGATGAGTATTGTTTTTATTTCAATTTGTTTCTGGTTTTAGGGAACCAGTGGTAATTCAGGTATTACTATGCCTCATTAAGAGGGTTTTAACTTTTATATTTATGATTGATTTGGTTTAATCATTTTTCAACTGTACATGGACGATATTTTCTTCCTCTTTCTTGGACATATTGCTCCAGGAGCAGTTTTTAAAAAGAAAAAAAAAAAAAAGATAATCTTAAATATTCTCACCACAATAAAGAAATGGTAATTATGTGGTGTGATGGAAGTGTTAGCTAATGCTACAATGTTAACCCTGTTGCAAGATAATGTGTATCAAATCAACACTTTGCACACCTTAAACTTACACAGTGTTATATGTCAATTACAGCTCCACAGAGCTGGAGAAAAAAAGAAATGCTGGAGAGGAATTTTTGAAATATGTTGAAGAGAATTTTAAAATGAGCTGGAGAAAGGAGGAACAGATAAATTACTTTTTCATTACCCTCATTTCAATACCAATATTGTTTTTAAGGTTATAAGACTAAAAAGATCTTAGTATAAGGGTACCTGAAACTATAAAAAAGAAAATAGAGCATGTCCATCATCCTCATCACACTTGCTCTCCTTTCAGACATGTAAAAATACGTATATGCCGATTTTATCTTAACAAAAAAGTAATCAGACTGGAATATACTTACTCTGTAAACCTAGTAGTAAAAAGTAGACATCTTTTCCATTCAAAAGCTATGGACTATTTTAGTGGCCAGAGAATATCCCATAGATAGATTCCCAAGATTTATTTCATGAATTCTTAATTATTTTCATTTTTTATCATTACTAGTAAGACTGAGATAATCATTCTTGTATATACATTTTGACATATTTGCCAGATTTCTTTTCACATCTAGCAGAGCAAGTCCCCCAACATCACTTTTCTTGCTAATATATTTTCTGGGAATTTTCAAAGTGTGTTTTAATAGTTCCTTTATAAAATGATTTTGTCATTACCCACTCCCCAATACCAGCACCATAAGTATTTTGATTGAGAACATGTATTTTTAAAAATTAATTAATTAATTAATATTTTGGCTGTGTTGGGTCTTTGTTGCTCCTCACGGGCTTTCTCTAGTTGCCGCGAGTGGGGGCTGCTCTTCATTGCGGTGCACAGGCTTCTCATTGCGGTGGCTTCTCTTGTTGCGGACCACGGGCTCTAGGCACATGGGCTTCAGTAGTTGTGACACACGGGCTCAGTAGTTGTGGCACACGGGCTTAGTTGCGCCCCAGTATGTGGGATCTTCGTGGACCAGGGCTCGAACCCGTGTCCCCTGCATTGGCAGGTGGACTGTTAACCAGTGCGCCACCAGGGAAGTCCGAAAACATATTTTTAATGTAATTATGCTTTACTGCTTGCTTTTGCTTTATACAGTTTGCCATCTTAACTGATTTTCTGTATAGACCATCATATGAGTAAAAAATCATAACATAGCAATATTTTTAATATTTATATCTCTAATTTTGTGATCTTGACTAATTGCATCAGATAACAATTCTAGGATGATGTTAAATAATAGTGGTGCTAATCATGTATGTCTTCCTCACAAATTTTTTTTTAAGGCATGATGCCATCTTTTAGATAGAGATAGGTTGTAATTTTCTTCATTCTTCTACTCTTGTTTTATAAAGTTATTTTTTTTAATCAATAGTGATTGTATTTTTGTCCACTTTATTTGTGGTATATGCTGTAGTTAACAATAAGTATTTTTCCTATTGACCTCCTAATAAAAAAATTGACCTCCTAATAATAAAAATACCTAATAGGTATTTTTCCAATACCTCCTAATGAGGAGGTATTGATTTTTTAACATTGACCCATCCTATCATCCTGAGAATAAATTTTACATATCCAATAGATATTATACTGATGAATTTGTTTTGTAAATATTTAGATTTTTGCTAATATTTATAAGTAAGAATGGTCTGCATTTGACATTTTTGCATGTTAAATTTCTTGTATTAAATTCAGAATTATACTGACTTTATAGAATAACTTGGTAAATCTTTCTTTTTTAGTACATGTGCAGGAAATTGTTTAAAAATCTAGTAATTAACCTATTCTTGAATGTGTGATGAACGTATTTAAGCTTTCTCAGTCAAGTTCCTTTCTTGGGAGTAGTTCTTTGACCATTTGTTTAAATTCCTTTTAAGTTATAATATATTTGGTTAAAATTCTGTCAATTATACTAATACATATATTCTTAGAAAATTCTTCATTTCTTTGAGATTTCCAAATTTATTGTTATGAAATTCTGCATAGTGTTCATCTACAGATATTAGTTCTCCTGAACATCAGTATTTACATCCTTTTTCTAATTTGTAACATTTTAACTTTGTAGTTTTTCACTTTTGCTAAGGATTCTTACAAGACATTTACCACTTCTTAAGAATCACTTCAAAAATGCACCCTCAAATTTATAAATTAGGGTTTTTTTCTAATCTATTAACTTTACCTATATTTATTTTTCTACTACAGTGTCTAAGTTTACTGTATTCTTTACATGGCCTTTACATTGAATACTCTAAATATTAGTATGTATAATATTATATAATCTGGTATATATTGTTATATGTTATATCATAATATAATATGTGTTATGATATATATGTTATATAATATGTATTGTCTGGATATGCTTATATAATAATAATTACTTATAATATATTTATTTGTAGTTGTACAATCTTTTTAATGTTATGAATTTTCCTTTGACTTTGGACTTGAATACATTGTATAAATTGTGATATAGTTTTCTCATTGTCCTGAGTTTCTAAATGATCTGTTATGATGGCTTTGACATCCTTTGACTCTTTTTATTCAAATGTTATTTTAACAGTATTTTTTAATTCCTAAGAGGTCATATTGTATTTTTCTTGCTTTGTTATTAAGTTTTAGTTTTATTTCATGGATTTAATGGAAATTGGTGTGCTGGACTTGTGCTTCTTTTTTAATATATTGAGATTTTTTAAAGATCTAGTAGATAATCAGTTTTAAAAATAACTTCCATAGGTGTTTGAAAAGAAAGCGTACATTTTATTTTTCAGACATAACAGTTTAGCATAGCTAATCAATAAATCATATTATTATATTATTCAAATCCTCTATATATGTTTGATATGTCAAGAATTAATCCAGTATATTTAAATATTCTACCACTACTAAATTTCTATAATGTGTTTCTACAGGTGTACTTTTTTTTCCCCTTTATATGTGTTAATGAATGGTTAATCAACTAAACTGAGTAAGGAACATTTGGGTCGAAATCTATTTAACTCAGAATTCCTTATGTCATCCTATGGCAGTTAGTGTTCTAATGACTAATCTAAAAGGTTAAATTTTTTCATTGTGCGAGTAACTTTGTTCATTCATACTGGGTGTTTTCTTAATATTTAATATAAAAATGTGTCTTTAATTCAATAATTTTATCAAGACCTAGTTAACTACTGCTATTAACATTTTTTGCTGTCTGGTGTGCATTTTTTCAGGGAAATTTTCTTTTCTTTTATTTTTGAATATAACTTCTGTTTTACTTGTTTTGATCTATGCCAAAAACAAACAAAAATACCATCTATGTGTTTATTCTTCACTGATTGGCTTCCAAAACCTTCAGCTCATTTCTTTTACCTCTTTTATTGATTCTGCTCATTATTGTTTATATTTTCAAAATATGCAGCTGCCTGCTTTGTTTTATAATATTCCTTACTCATCTCTTTGACTCTCTATATTTGTTTAATATTTCTCATCTAGTTTCCTCTTCATTTCCATGTGTTATTTCACCATGCAATTCTTGTTCAAAGAAATTAATTTCTATTGTTTTTATGGAGATTTAAAAGTAGCCATGGTATGAATCTTACTGTTTCCTGAAGAAATAATTTTTAAGTGTTTTGGTTTTCCAATTTATGGATTCAATGGACACTTTTTACTATGCAAAGAACCAGCTGAAGAGCCCTACTTCTTGTTTGCTTGTTTTTTAACTTATCCATACTTATTTAGCCACAAATAGTAAGATTTTTATCCAGAAATAGGGAGAATGGCTTTCTCCTGGATCTCCTCCCTCTTTCCTCAGATAATATTGAAAACCTTTTACAGCTCACATTTAAATGATTGTTGCTATCTCAATGACGCGTGTAAGTATGGGAACACAAAGATGGAGCTAAGGCCAAGGGCTGGAGAACTTTGTCTTTGTGCCATCTTTGATTGTGCACACATGTGTGCATATGTGTGAAGAAACTGTGACAGGTGCCTGGCTGCTCCCAGGCATCTATTTGAGATATTAAAGATAGCCTTGCTGCTTTGAACTAGATTTCCATATCTACTCAACAGAACTTCCCATGTTTCTTCTAATTTCTGACCAGAATCTTGGGATTCACTGTCACTATGGATCTTATGTAATATTTTGTTTGGTTAGTTTGGTTTTTGATTTGTTTGAAACAGGAGTAGATTACTCATGACTGTAGAAAGATAAAACATTCAATAAGTTATAATGATTTGGATTTTGAGATCAGTTAGAAACAGATGAGAAAAAGATGGGTACCAATATAATGAATTTTCCAAACCCAGGGATCAATGGTATCTTTGATAAGATAGGAGGATATAAAGAGAATTATAATTAGGTGTGAAAAAGATGATTCAGTTTTTAAATGCATTCAAGTATAAGAATATCCCATTAGAGATATTCTAGAGAGTGATCTGCAAATGCTTGAATCTGTAAATATGGGATGGGCCTCTAAAATCTATTTTAAAAATCTTTCATGGATTCTGATGTGTAGCTATGTTTGTAAACTCCTGCTCAGGTCACCTGGAAATGTACATTTGGAGAGAAAGCAAGAAATTTGACCATATGTATGGAAATCCTTTAAATAAAACAGATGTGGTTATAAAGCAATCTGGCAAGAAAATGCAAAAACGTAAGCAGTCAGATGAGTATTATGATTTCTGTTGTTTCACTACTTTCAAGTCTGTAATTTATTCTTTAGATTTCCTCAAATGAAAATTTTCATTTGAGAATGAATTTGATATTTTTAAAGCAGACTGAAGTCTTCTGGAATTATCTTTTGGCAGCATGACTGAGCAGGTCTTTGGGAATCTCTTTCCAGGTCTTGGACAATTGAAGAATGAAAGTGAAAGCTAACTCTTCCTAAAGTTCTCAGGACTGGAGTTCAAATATCAATGTGAAGTTAATTACCCTTAAGTTGATCAAGATGCTTATGATCAGAAGCACATTTCAAAAGAAAAGAGTCTCTATTTCTTGACACTTATGTCCACAGTCCTGACACAAACAAGAGATAAGGCTTTTTAGTACATGCAAAAAGCCCAAGTATTAAGTCAAATTGTATGTAATAAGTGAGATTGGTATTTAACTACATGACAACTCCAGGTGAATAAAAAAGACCAAAAGACTACTTTTCCAATAATGGACTTCAGATAATTCAGTTCTATCCCAGCACTGTTCACATGTTTCAGCAGCTTGTATATTAATTTTAAGGATATGTAACATTAAAGCTGGACTAATTTCAAACATAATAGGCATCAAAAGAAATGTAAGTTCTGTGTTTATTTCGATTATGTGAGCATAGGGAAATTCTTAAGTAATCTAAAATTAAAGTGATAAAATATTTCTTTATATACCACTTCATTTTTTTTTTTTTTTTTTTTTTTTGCGGTACGCGGGCCTCTCACTGTTGTGGCCTCTCCCGTTGCGGAGCACAGGCTCCGGACGCGCAGGCTCAGCGGCCATGGCTCACGGGCCCCACCACTCCGCGGCATGTGGGATCTTCCCAGACAAGGGCACAAACCAGTGTCCCCTGCATCGGCAGGTGGACTCTCAACCACTGCGCCACCAGGGAAGCCCCTGAATCTTTTTCTTATCATTAACTTCTGATTGCTGTAGCAGGCCTCTAGTGCAGGATGTGGCTTCCTATGCCTGATGTTCCTATCTTTCTACACACATAGTCTTTTGAGGAGACTCTGCCACCAACTAGTTGCATGATCTTGGCCAACTGGCCAACTTACATAACTTCTCTGAGCCTTGTGTTAAATTAACATAATATAAAATAACCCATCTGTGACTCGAGTTCTACCCCAGTTTTACTGCCCTTATTGTAGGTCTTTGGCATTGTTGTCATTGGTGCTTTGCTGAGTCTCTGGACGCTGACTCAGCAAAGACTGAGTCTTTTTCTCGTTTAAACCCTGCTGTCCTTCTGGCCTTGAGCCTCACCTGCTATGGAATTTCAGCACTTATGCTTATTTATCAGATTATTAGCTTCTTGGCATATTGTTAGGATGGCTTAAAATACAGGTATTTCTATATAAATGCAGATGCTTTAACACTTTATCCTTTTTAATAATCAAGCTAAAGAAACTGCAGCCATCAAACTCTGGAGCAGTCTCTTTTATTGAATGTGATAACATTATTGGGTAGCACTCAGTGTTCTTGTGGGGATTAATGCAGGAAAATGCCATTTTGCATAACAATGTCAAAAGCCTAACTCTGAAAAGGTCCATCTTAGTTATAAAACTCAAGCAGAGGATTGATACATTATCTTTAGAGAATTCCAAAATGCTTTGTGATTCTGCATTGTATAATATCTCTGACAAGATATAAGAAGAAAGTATTCCATTTAAGTACACAGGTGCAGATCTGATCCCAGAGCTCTGTTTCCGAAGTCATGTTTGTTTGAGGTAAAGGTCACCAAAAAATGTTCCTTTTGAAACTTCAGATATTAGAAGAAAATATGGCAATATTGGGGTGAATAACCTTTGTGTTGATCACTCTGTCAAGAATCCATAAGTATGGGCAGATGAGAAGAGCCTTTGCCTATATTCACAGATTTTTAGAACAAGATTCAATATTTGCCATTATTGTCAACTGCATTTTATTTGACAAATGCAGGCTCAGCAACATCAATATTTAAAACCCTTAATATGATACTCTCTAGATCGTAATTCTGTAGGGAAAAACACTACCCTCTCTTCTTTCCACTGTTGAGAATAGTGAAGGGTTCCACATACTTACGTGGTTTTTATTCTTTCTTGTTCCTCGTGGTCCTTTATTTTGTGCCGCTGTTTATCAAGAAATGCCATGTGAAAGTTAATAATAACATAATTTAGAGCAATAATTACATTTTTATTCAATAGCTGTGGGAAAACACTGGGTTGAATAATGAGATAAAAATGAGTGTCTCCGGCCTAACAGGACATTAATCAACATACTAACTGTGTGGGCAAACTGATTTCAGACTGTTATGGCTTAATTTCTCTCAAAATCATTATTTTTAATTTATTGCATAATGTACTTTAAAATATGTGTTGAACTGATGATAAGGAAGCATTAGATTTCAACAGGAGACGCTACTCCTTATCATGTCATGAGTTATCCTCTTTTTATAGTACACGGTATAAAATCGATATTCCTGAAACTCTGACATTTCACAGCTATGTTCAGATAAGACTAAATTAGTTCTGCAACCTCTCTACCTAAATTCAGTTATAATATCATAGCCTAGATATTTTCATAATCCTAATTGCCAAAATATATTTACTACTCCTTGCTGTTTTCAAGGATTTTCACAAAAACTGTTTAAATATCATTGCAGTTTCAATAAATAAGAGTAATCTTCCAAACCCAGGAATCTTTGACCAGTTTCACGTGACAGGAATTCAGTTCTTAACTCTAGATCTTCATTTAACACAAATTTGGTCCTTTCGAGACCTCAACCACGTCTACGGATTCAGCCATCACTGACACACTCCTCATCTTTCAGGAACCGCTTTCAGCGTCCCTGCCCAAGGGAAGCATGCCTCGGCTCCTTCTTCCCCAGTCCAGCCCAGGGATTCATTCTTCCCCTGTGCTTCTGAGTAACCTCTGATGTTTCTTCAGCACTTAACTAAACAAAAGTGGAATCATTTGTTTACAAGTCAAATTCATTTGTGTGGCTGTTTTTCCTTAAGGTGAAGGACATTTCTATCTTGCTTTAAGAGGTCATGATATCTGCACTAATACAGAGAAAAAATTATATACATAATTCACATGGAGATAAAATAGTTAATTTAAAAGCTGATGACTGCTGGAGTAAGGTAGAATTCTACCGAGGCTCACTCATACTTTTTAGGGAAAACACGATAACAATCTTTTTGTGCTTAAAAAGACACTGAGAACAAAATCCAGTAAGACTGGGTAAATGTGTGTATGGAGTACAAAGTAGAAAGAACTTTAGAGACAAAATAATTGATAGAAATAGGAAAGTCAAGAAGAACAGTGTTGAAGTTCATTAGGAGAATAAAAATAATGATATGCATATTTTATGGTGAAACAAAATGACCTAGTATGAGCTGTCTAGCATCCTGGCCTTGTAAGAATTTGACTTTCACTCAGGGAAATGGAAACTACTGATAGGATTTGAGCGGAGTAGCAACACGATCTTACTGTCCAGGAAAATGTTTGAAAAAAAGTATTTCGAAATGAGAGTGTGCTGCATATAGAAAGGATGAACAACAAGATCCTTCTGTATAACACAGGGAACTACATTCAATATCCTGAGATAAACCAGGATGGAAAAGAATATAAAAAATGTACATATATATATATAGAACTGAATCACTTTTGCTGTACAGCAGAAATTAACATAATATTGTAAATCAACGATATACTTCAATTTTTAAAAAAAAAGGCAAAATGAAAGTGTGACTAACTGTGTTCAATGCTGCTGACAGAGTAAGATGAGGTCAGAGAATTGACCATTAATAATGGTTTGAGATGTAAACCAGACTTGATTAGAGTGGGTTTAAGCAAAAACAGGAAGAGAAGAACTGGAGATAGTGAATGTGCACACTGATTTGAGGACTTTCTGTATTAAGGGAAGCAAAGAAATGGGGTAAGAGATGACATAATTGGAGTCAGGAGAATTTCTTTTTTAAGATGAAGGGAATAAAATCGTATTTCTGATAAACAGTATCCAGTAGAGGGTAGAAAAATAAATGAAAAAGAAGAGAAAGGGAAGAATCACTGAGGTGGTATCTTTAAGTAGTAGAGACGATCCAGTGCAGAATTGAGGGACTGGCCTTAGATAGGAACACGGACAGTTCACCCACAGTAAGGGGAGGAGGACAGCCTATAAGTGTACAGATGCCATTGGTGGGTAATTGTGGTGTTGGAAGTTGGTAGAAATTGTCTTCTGATTGCTTAAATTTCCTTGCTCAAATAAGAACTGGGACATCAGCTGAGGATGAGGATAGGTGAAAAGGTAGTAGGTACAGATCTGAGGAGAGAAAAGGAGGTTTGAAATAATCATGTGGAAAAGTCAACAGATCAAAGAAATGCAGAAGGGGCACAGAATCAGATGCAGTAATGGTTAGAATTTTGCCGAGTGACTATGCTTAAGTGAGAGCTGATGCAGTATTTTATTATCCATACCTATTATGTTAGCAAAGCCTATCAATCAGAGCTGCCTGACCTGCATGGAACTGTGAAGTCAATGAAAAGTAGACTTATTTTTTTGAGCCACAGAGAGGTCAGTCTGGGGGGGGGGGGGATGGTCTTTGTTATATCTGCTACTGTTAAATAAGCTAATAAACACTTGTTAAAATCTTTCCCATTTCTTTGTGAAAATTTAGCAATGATGTAAAAAATAAAGCCTATATAATAAAGGGATTTCTGGTTCCATTTGCTTTCCAAATTTCCCTGGGTGTCTTACATCTTAACCTATATTCTAATTTCTGGTTCTTAAAATTCTTTGCAGTTTCATAGAACCTAATACAGCTTTTATTTTCTCCATAAATAATTGTTGAATAATGAATGAATAAGATTCATTTTGTGCAAGATTTAGAGTTATACTATCCTATTCTATTAGTTAGTTATTTCTTCTGTTTTTTTTTTCTCCCGGAAGGAAGTGGTAGCAGAAAGGCATGAGAATTTGGTTTCATAGTGAAATGTATGCATGCACTGAAAGGTTTCTGACAGGCTTGTTTCATACACTACGAAATAAAACAATCCTCACTCAGACTTGGATGCTGAATATTTTCTTGGCAGTCCACGGTGCCATATTTCTTCAATGGCAGCATCTCTAAGCAGTGTATACTTTTGTTGGAGACCTTTGGGTTATGACATTTGCCTTTGCCCAAATATGCCTCTGAGAACACAGGGCAATGTTTTCAAAAGAAAACACACACATTCACTGGGAAGTAGATTGGCAATGAAGTTGCAATTGACTAGTGCCCTAAGCCACGTGAGTTATTTGTACGAGTGAGTAGCTATTTCAGAAAAATTAATTCTATTCCTTAGAGGCATTCTAATGTAACTAAAAATGGAAAAGTCGAGATCTCAAAATATGTAGTTATTAGAATGTCTATACCCTCCTTCCACCAGCCACGATTTTCCTTAAGAATAGCACAAACAGAAGCTTACACAGGGTTGGAAAGGATATTGAAAGCGTATAAGGATATCTAGTTCATCCCTTTACCTGTAGGTCAGATTAAACCTAAACTTTATATGGCCCCAAGAGTGCTCCAAGGTTGAGGAAAATTACACATGGTAGAGCACATGTCCCAGTCTACTCCCAAGTCGTGGAGTTCACCATTTTTACTACTTTCTTTCTTCCCTTTCTTCCCTCCCTCCCTCCCTTCCTCTTTCTTGCTTTCTCTTTAATGAAACAAGGGGCACTGTGTTTAGATCTCATACTTTGTCTCTATAGTTCAAAAAAGAAAGCTTCTAGTTTCAAAGACTTTATTCCAATCTTCAAACTGAACTTTTCCTGATTATACTGTCCTCATCTTTCAGAAATACTCACTCATGTGTGATCCAATCAAATAAAGCCTCCTGCAGGCCTCCACATTCACACTCACTCTATGCAGACCGGTCTCTTCCGCTAAGCTATGGCCTGTCACTGCTTGTCAATCATGTTCCACCAGTCTCCACAGAACCTGTTCAGCAAGCTCTACTGTGCATGCTTTTATCCTTAAACTTACACCTTGAGAGTTACTTAGTGTACACACAGGTCCATATATATAGAAGGATTTTAGACAAATAAATCTCATTGGGTATATTACATATATTTAAATCTTTCCCTTTTATTTTTTATTCTGTAATGTTAGATTGTAGTCTTCCTTTTCCTCTGTGACTTCCCTCTGTGTATAGCATTTCTTCACTATTATAGTGTTAGATGCCTTTCTTTGAGAATAAATCTAAACCTAACCCTTTTCTTCAGGCAAATTTGAACAAATCCAGCTTAAGTATCAAAAAATTTAAATTTAAAACGTCTAAAAATGAATCCAATATCTTTATTAAACTATTTCAATATTTAACAACTTTTATTTCCTATTATTTATTTGCTAACATATATATGTATACATGCATATTTGGGTGTATATATCTGAAATCAGTTCATTTATACAGCCAAATGTATGTTTCACTATACCTGATACTCTATAAAATACTTCTTCTTGTTTTCCTTTAAAAATAAAATGGTTGCCAGAGTCCATGAATGATGTACAATATCTGAATTGGTAGCACTTAGCAATTAGGTAGTTAGCAATGCTAATGTCAGATGCCAGACAAACTGGATGTCAAACAAAGGCTCGCTTGACTTCCCATCCGGTATGAACTGCAAAGCTGGCTATCGTTATATACATTTCAGAAGACAAAAGGCAAGTAATGTTCAGAAGTTGGCAGAGCAACTCTGGGTACAATACACAGGAAAGAGGAGTTTAAATACCTGGCATTTGAACCAAAAGTTTGGAAGAGGGAACACTTCTTAGAAAGCAAATAACCTTGTAAAATTTCTCTCTTGTTGAAATATGCAAAGGGGTATATTAAAATCCCAGTATAATTAAATGTTCGCTCTATTTGTTTTGATTTTCATCAGTTTAGATGTTTGTGAATCACGTTTAGCAATTTACTGTATACCCTGATTAAGACTTAACATTATGTCTGGTAATGTACTTTTCATTTCTGGCATTTAACTTGCCTTTTATTTACAGCGTCTATCTAGCCCAATAGTCTTCATCTTTGTATGCACATGTCCACCATTCAAACTAAGTTCCTGAACATATTAACACAGTTGGATAGTTTCCAATTCTGGGAAGCAATTACTAGTGTTAGTTCCATTTTATAGATGAGGAAACTGAAGCACGGAGGTTAAGCAACTTTATCCATGATGCAATAGCTAGAAAGTATTTGAGTATAATCAGTTTAATTATAAGGTCTTAATTTTAACATCAAAATTTTTTATTTATATACATGTAATTCTTTTCCTGTCACATAATTGAACTCTTCTATCAATTCTAGCAGTATTTTAGACATTGTTTTAGCTTCTCATACCATAGAATTAACCTTTCATTTGTTCTGTCATTCTTTCTCCATTGAACAAAGAAAGGTTTCTTTGTTCATCCTGCACCAGGGTTGTCTTTCTCTCTGAAGAAGGAGAGAAAAATATATCCTCAATTTTAATCCAGCTATGAAGTTCCTGAGTCAGTATTAGAGAGACATAAGCCAATCTATACTTCAAACTAAGAAATGTATACGGTTCAGTTTCGTGCAACTGTTTTCCCTTATAAAATATTATTTTAATATGAAACACATAAGCAATATGCTGAGTTTTAAATAAAAATTAATTTGTTCATATATATGTATTCACCAAAAGGCTTTAATTTTACATGGTTCCAATAAAGCAAACACTTATTCAACCTTAACTCACATAACACCATGTGTTAATTTACATATATTTAGTAGCCAAAAAGCAAGAAAACCATCTATACACAAACATCTATTCATGAGGACCTAATTATTACAGAGTTTTACCAATGGGTTTATCGAAACCTCTTTTTATAAAAATGCAAACATCAAGTTACAATAAATAGTTCTGCATGGCAATTAGAATTATTATCTTTGCAACGTACTCTTTAAGTAGTTCAGGTGGGAGAGATCCAGCTTTATGCAATTTTGATGTGTGACAAATCCAAGAATTGACAGAACCAAGTAAATCATGTGTATTATCATGCCTCATCTGAATGTCTCTACAACATATACAAGTTGAAGGATAAGTGTGAGGAGAGCTTTCAGAGCTGAGTTGGTGCTGGGGGCTGTCTTGACACTGATTAAGACCCTGACAGAGTGCACAAAAAACCCATTTGTTGGCATGACATGTCAGATGGATGAAGAAACAGTCTGTGTCTACTGAGTTCAGTTTTCTTTCAAACGGATTTCGAGATCAGCTGCAGTATTTTCAGAGGCAAATAGTACATTGATTTTTAATACGGGCATTATGCAAAATATGTAGTAATGAAAACTTTTTGAAGAGGCTTTTCTATATAGCATTAGTAAGCACAATGAACAATTGTGCATTAATATGAGCAGTGTTTCCTTCCATCTTCTACTTCTAAGAGCCACTTTTTAAAACAGCGGCTCCCATTAAAAGGCTAATTCTCTTTCTACCAATGACTAAACTGTGTGGTGAGGTTTATTTTGTTTGGCACTGAAAAATAAATGATGGAAAATTGGAGCTAACAATATGTTCTGATTATTCCTACGGTATACAATATTCTCTGAATGTGACAAACCATGTTTATCCCACTAGGGAGAGCGAGTAAGGGAGAGAGAGATTCCCCATGATTTATTGGTATGCATAGTGCTGTTTAATAGCCATTTTCTTATTCTACCTTGACACTGACATATTTTATTTCACTTCCAAGAATTAAGATTTTCATATGCAAAATCTTACCTAAATGTTGTATTGACTATGAGAAATATTTGGGGCAGTAGTTGAGACCGTTGGGTCCATCAAGTATTACGTTTCCCTTGTTATTATTCTAAACCATGTGGGGTATTTTATTGTTTATAAGATGTTTAAAGTAGTTTATTTCCCATATTTCTATATTAAAAAAAATAGTAGCACAGGGTAAGCAGAACATGACTCTAGAATGCCAAATTATTCGGTTAAGAACGCATACAAGATTATCACCATATATACCCTTGTTCTCGCTATATTTCTAACTTAAAACCTATGCTCATACACAGCAGCACTAACCAATAAGGCTGGCTATCCCAGTATAAGAAAAATACACATTCCAAGCAATCATTGTATTAATATCTGCTCAGTGGTGAACTGCTTATGCATGAAAGATGTTTCTTCTGAAAAGGGCAAGGGGAACCAAAGGACCACAAACTGTCTCTTTCATAGTTCTAGTTGAAGTGAAAAATAAAAACCTTAAGATGACTGTCCAGAGTTATGAGTATAATCTGTGATCAGAGAAGACAGTAAAGATAATGACTCAACGTATGAAACTTGACTCTGTAGTTGAGTTTGTGACAAAATACAGAACAGCAATATACCAAATAATTTTAAAATGTGTAATATTTAATTGTGTATTAAATATATATATAGTGAGATATAACCTAGAGGGGGGAAAATAGCATCTTTAGTTAATTGGTATCGTTATTCTTAAATTTGTGTGTATGTATTGTATAGTGAGATAAAAACCAAATAAGTAATTATTATGGTGTCATTGAGAACCAGGGAGGTTTGGTAAGGGAGAAACAGGATACAGACATAAGATAGATGAGATTAAGTAAAAGTTCTGTAGTCCTGATGAATGATAAGTAATTGTGATGTATTAAAAAAACATTCTTTAGCTAAGTCTACTTAAAAAAATCCTAGAAACAATGATCTAGCAAGATCCCTAGATCCTCATAGTGGTCTCTAATAACACTTTTCTCTAAAAGAATACAAGGATCCTTGGGGGAAATGGCAGATTCCACACCTTGGGAAGGATATATAATTATGAGCCTGAAACAGTTTGTCATACCAAAGCAAGGAAACAGACTGATAGGGTAATCATAAAATGACTTGGAAGCCTACTTGATGTTTTTAATAGTACAAACTGGGACAATTTAGCATCAGTAAACGTGGAACATGCAAGGAACTGAAATACAATACATCTAAAATATTTAAATCAATGAGGTGATAATAATACTCCTTAAAAAACCCCACAACTCATCGCTGGCCTCCAGAGGATGCCAAGAAACAAACTTACTTTTAAAACTAGCAAATAAAATACTTATTCTGCTTCTTCTATACAATTTGCACTTCAAGGTAACCAAGTAGATGATGAGAGGAATTTTCTCTTTATTGCAATAGTTCAGCTAATAACTGAAGAAGGAAAGACACAACTAAAATGACCATTTTTATAAAATAATGAATTTAGGCCAGAGATCAGCAAACTTTTTCTGTAAAGGGTCAGGTAGTATTTCAGACTTTGAGACTCATGTGGTCTCTGCTGCAACTCTGCTGTTACAGCACGAAAGATACTATAAACGATACGTAAATGAATAAATGTCTTCGTTTCAATAAAACTTTACTTACAAAAATAAGCTGCATGACAACAAACCATGGGCCATAGTTTGTTGACCTCTGATATAAGCAATGATCATCAATGACTGCTAACATTATAGTCATTATGTAGTTTTACTTTATAATGTATATACTATAATAACATTGTATATTACTAGAAATGAATAAGCTTCATCATATCAAGAATAGGGTATACTCATTTTTATTATGCTTATTGATTATGTCATTTTATAATCTTCGATCAATGAAAGTGAAAGTGTAGTTATAGGAAACTTCTGAACTTAATACATAGCATAACAAGGTGAAAGTCCCAGAAACAAATATGCAATAAAATTATATTTTAGGTTTTACAGAAATGCTAAAATCTTTCAAATTACACTTCTATCCTTTATATACCCAGCAACTAGTTATGTATAAGAAGCATTTGAATTTTTATTTTATGATATACAATATTTGACTTGATGATTTCACTCTTCATTTAAATTATTTATAAGAAAGCATCACATATCTCTTTAAAAGATATTTCTTGGGGGCTTCCCTGGTGGCGCAGTGGTTGAGAGTCTGCCTACCGATGCAGGGGACATGGGTTCATGCCCCGGTCCGGGAAGATCCCACATGCTGCAGAGCAGCTGGGCCCGTGAGCCATGGCCGCTGAGCCTGCACTCCGCAACGGAAGAGGCCACAACAGTGAGGAGCCCGCGTACCGCAAAGAAAAAAAAAAAAAAAAAAAAAGCTATTTCTTTAAGACTTCTAACTTCTTTTCTCAATCTCCATAAATACATATTATTGGTTTACGTAAATACTGTGATCATTATTATTATAGTCACAACTATCATTCATTAAGTCTCAACCATGTTGTAGGCACTTTGTATATATTCATTAAATTTTTAATATTTAAAACAACCTTGGAGCGATGGCCTTACTACCACTGCATATTAGAAAACTGAGATTTGGAGAAGGCAATGAATATTCCTGAGTTTTTAGTCTTAAATAAAGAGCTAAGTTTCAGGCTTAGATCTGGTCTCTAGAACTCACATTTTTTCCAGCCTACAACACTATATAAAGTAACTAAAGCCATGTGTCAGAAACCTGTTGTTATTATGGAGACACCACCAGTCCAGCCTAATGGCAAATGCAGTCTTCTTTATTCCAAGTGAATATCATACACTTACATATTACTGGCAAGCAAGGGGAACTGGATAGAGAAATAGAAATGATACCAACTGTCTGGAATGTGTATTCCACTGAAAATGTTAAGATGATATTCTCAGTAAAAAAAAAAAAAAAAGATCAGTTTGAGGTGACCTAGTATATGATTTCAAAGTACACGAAGGCTAAATTAATCCGATTCCAGAAAATGTAACATATGAGAAAAATAAAGTCAAGAATAATGTATCATCTAAATATTAGGAAAAAATGTATTACAAATAGATTTTGTTTACTACAAAGTTAAGAACTTTTTATTTTAAATAATGTGTATCTGAGGACTTTTCTTAGAGCATCATATTTTTAACATTTTGGTATGTAGATTCACTTACATAAAATGTCTTCAAAATACATTTGGAGGATTATAGAGTCAAATTTATTCTGTTATTTACAGTGATATTCCATTAAAGTTAAGGCCCTGGGACTTGGAGCTCTGTCCAAAAATTAAAATTTGGATCTCATTCTCTTCTCCAAGAAAATGATTGTAGTGAGTTTTGCCAGTTCTTTTGAAAATCACAAATTTTTCATAATCACAATTCAAATAAGTTGCGACTCTCCAGGACAAACCTACACATTTATCAGTCATTGATTCTTCAAATGGTCACGCAGCCCTTCTCAGTGCATTGGTACATACTGTACTCTCATATTCTTCACTCAACTCATACTGAATATGAACCTCTTCATTTCTTTATAGGTTTCATTTTCTCTCTAGCTTCAGGTAACACAACCTATTGTCTGCCTGAAATTCATTCCCACCACTCCTCCCTGGGATAACTCCTCCCATAATTCAGGGCTTAGAAATTACTTCCCGCTGGAAGCTTTTGCAGACTTTTTACATTTGTTTGTGGCACACAGAGGGATTTCTATTCAAAGCATGGACCTATTCTAACTCCTTCCAGCATGGCAAGTGTTGGGTCTTTATCTTGATATTTGACGCATCCTCTCTCCTCCAGGGCATGGGAGTTAATGTTTCTACTTTACTAGTTTGCTGAAATAAAATCCCAACTCCTTGTCAACAAAACACAAGGGGAAGCTGTTAGTTTTTCATGGGAAAAAAGTGATTGTGAAAACAGGAACACTATACATTGGAAAACATCAGGTTGCAGCTGCAGGCTAAGCAGAAAACTAAAAATCACCATGAATACTCTTTCTTCCATCACTATTGGATAGTACAGTGGGACTCATATCTTATCTCTAAAGTACATCCAAGGAAAGGGAAAACAGAGGCTTGTCCTCTGCTGCTGGTGTGACACCTGTATTGACAATCCCAAATCCAGTTTGTCCAACCAGTTTACTTGAGGCAGTCAATTTTTTTTCTGTGGAACTTTAAGACTTCCATTCAAAATGGCTCTTGGTTGTTTTCCATTGGGTTTCTACATGTAATACAATTGCTATACCAATTGCTAGTAACCAAGATGGTGAAGCCAGCTATTTGTTTGACTTCAGCTAGCTGAAAATCTGGTAATATCTGCTGCAATTATAGCCCAGGTTAGAACTCTGCTAGGAGTAGGAAGTTTCTAATGAGGTGAAAGAATAGACCATCCAAAAGTTCAGAGTTTGTGGAAATAGTAAATATCTGTTCACTTTATTTTATCAAGGACATCCCCTGATTATCACTTTAGAATGAGGAGCAGACCCAGTTCTCTAATTAAAAAGCCCTGCTTACTAGGAAAAACAGCCCCAGGGACATTCCATTTCAGGTGTTTAAAAGGCAAATGCGAAGCTTGAATTTTTGTGTGCATGCATGTGTGCTTTAAGTATTTGAAACATGCCCTGAATAACACTGCACATCTAATCTTGGATGAGATGCCCCCTCTATATGCTCTTATAGTGTCTTTTACTTCTACCGTCATAGCATTTAACACACTACATTGACTTGCTAATTTAAAATCTATAAAGGCAGGAACTATACTGTTCTTCATTTTTGTGTCTGTAGTACCTAAAACAGCTCCAGACACAGAATAAGAAGTCAATAAATATTAAGTGAGTGAATATCACATCAATGATAAAAGAATGGACTGTGGGTATCCTTTTTACAACTCTTAACATATTCATGTAGATTTTTTACATGTATTTGTTTATCCCAAATATCATTCATGCAATGAAAAGCATAGCAACGTAAAAATTGTATGACTCCCTCTATAATGATAAAACTAAAACCCCATTGATCTTACTGTTCTGTTCTCCCATCCACAAAATACACAGGAAGACAAGAGAAGTCCAAAAACACTTTGCAGGCTACTCAACGTTTATGCATTTTCAGGTGGTTGAAAACAGCAGCAGATAGATACTTTTTCAATTAATTTTAAATGAAAAGACAACCTGAGCAGAGAATTCCGTAGCAGAGACCATAGTCAGAATGCCCTGGCACCAAGTGTCTCAAGATTAAATCAAGGGCAGATTAAATACCCTGCTGTGTCATAACTCAGTGACAAACCCATCATACTACATTTTTCTTTCAAAAGCATTTTTGAATAGAATGTTACTAAACAGAGTTCAATTTTAGAAGTAAAAGATTGAAAGGTCATTTAGTCCTTCCTCAAAGGACCTGAAAACTTCCTCTTTACAATACAGCGTATAGTATTTTCTCCAGTTTAGTTTTTTATATATTAAATGTTTTGCTCAAATTTCCACAGAAACTAATTTCTGTGAATTTGGACCCCCATTTCTCTTTGAACAAGAGTCAAAGAACTTAATGATTTGAATCCTACTATGTGACCTGCCCTCTGCCACCAATTACACTAAGCTCTTCTATTCCCCTACATCTTGACCACCCCTTCTAGCTTCCTTGCTCTTCCTTGTACAGGTCAGGCGTGCTCCCACCTCAAGGCCTTTGCGCTGGCTGCTCACCCTGCCTGGACATCCTTCTTTCAGAAATCACCATGGATCATCATTCTTGCCAATTTCACATCTTGGCTCAAATGTTATCTCCCAGTGAGACCTTCCTTCCCTACCTGCACTGGAACCTTGCCCCAACACTTCTCATCTTGCTATTCAGATATACATCTCCCATAGTATACACCACTTTCTAATATGCTATATAAATTACTATTTAGTATCCTCAGTGTGAGTTTTTCCCCCATTAGGGTGTAAGCTCCAGGAGGGAAGATCATTTTTTTCTCTCTCTAGCACCCAGGACAAACAGTACCTGGCATATGTTAGGAAATATTCATTGAACAAATAAAAGTAATTGTTACATATCAAAAAATAAAGTGTGTAGTTCTCCAAAGGACTTAAAGAGGGTGAACCACTTCTTGAAATGCTTACTTTAAAAGAGCAGAATTTTATATGCAGTTTGATTACAATTATGTAAAGAGAAATTTAAAAAGCAACCAAACCTCCCACGCAAAGAGATTAAAAAGAAGAAGAATGGAAGACTATACACACAACAATAAAACTCACAGAAATTGAAATCCTATGATGAAACCATGGGTAATTTTTTTCCCTTCCTTTAAATTTTCTGCAACGTATAAATTTTTAAAGAAACATTATTTTAGTGTTTAAAATAAACATGAGAAAAAAAGAAATACATAAAACGGCGTTAAAGTTTTTCTGTGAAGAAATGCAGAGATTTTCAAATAGCTTCTATGACCAATCCCCAAAGAGAATCTAAATTTAAGAAAATTTCTTTTTATTTTCTTGAGACTTTTCTTTTCAGTTAGGTGTCATTGAGTCTTTTAAGTTCAGAGTTCTTTGTCTGAAAACCTCGTTAGAGAACACTGGCATCTTCAAGCACATATCTTAGTTCTAAATCTGGGTGGTTTTATTTTGTCTTCTGCTTCCTTCTGTAAAATTGAATAGGAAGACTTACTTAGACTGGAAGGGTTATTTTAACCACATTTAGTTGTAGAAAAACCCAGCTGTTTTCAGGAAAGGGAGCTTTTAAACTAAATAGAAACAATTCTGTTATTCGTAACATCAAACTACATCTCATGAAAGCAAGTGCTGCCCAATTTAATAGTGGAAAAATTTTATAATAAACAAATGCCTTTGACATCAATGACAGTTAAGTGTTGCTGGGTTTTAGCAAATGGATCACTATTTATCACAAACACCGTACATTAACTTGGATTCTTTTTTAATTTTTATCAAAAAAGGTAACAAAATAGTAGGGAAGAGTTCATACAGAAAAACCCCTTCCATCCCACCTTTTACAAACTGCAATCCCACATAGAGGCACCCCTTTGAATCTAATGAATCCGTATCTATTTGGATTATCTACTTGATTCACACACACTATCTCCCTCCATTCTCTCTTTCGTGGTACTCAAATTTATTTGAATCCTACATTGGTTGAATATCTAAGTTTAATTAAAATGTTTTAACATGTATTTCTTGTTCCATACACTTTCAGAAATACCTGTGTAGTCTTATAAAAAATTCCAAGATAGTCCTTATTTTTATTTTTTGCTCAAATTAAAAAAAAAGCTTATTTGCACCTCTACCCACTTCCTTCCTATTATATTCTTACATTTTAACTGCATCTTCCTTTTTAAGAATATAATTATTTAAAAAAATGATTAAAGTTTATTGACAAAATTTTCCAGTTTCTGTAGTGACCATTCTTTTTGTAATCATTCCTTGCCTCTGTTTATATTCTCCTTGTGAAACACGGCCCAGAGTAATTCTTTCTGGGAGGGTGTATGAGTGATTCGTTTTTGTGTATCTGAAAATGCACTTATTTTGTCCTCACTCTTGAATAATAGTGTGGCTTGTAATGATTTCTAGAAATTACTGATTTCTAGGAATAACAGCATTTTGAAAATAGTATTACTTTGTTTTCTGGCACCATTTTTGCTAGTGAGCAGGCTACTTTTATTTATTTATTTATTTATTTATTTATTTATTGGCTGTGTCGGGTCTCAGTTGCGGCACGTGGGATCTTCATTGCGTCATGTGGGATCTTTCATTGAGGCACGTGGGCTCCTCTCTAGTTGTGGTGCAGGGGCTCTAGGGCACGTGGGCTCAGTAGTTGTGGCGCGCGGGGTTAGTTGCCCAGTGGCATGTGGGATCTTACTTAGTTCCCCGACCAAGGATCAAACCCACGTCCCCTGCATTGGCAGGCAGATTCTTAACCAATGGAACACCAGAGAAATCCCCTTATTTCATTCTTTTATAGGTAATTTGTCACCTTTCTGGTAGATGATAAAATTTTCTTTTTATAACAGATGTTCTGCAGTTTTATTACAATATGTCTAGATATTTATCTCTGTCTTACTCAGGACCTGTGTACATTATTTTTTTACATTTCTTGAAAGGACTCACCATATTACCCTCAGTATTTCTTCCTAGTTATTTGCTCTATTCTCTTCTTCTGGCTTTATTGTTGGATGTACCTTGGAATATCTCAATCTTTTCCTATGTTTGCTGGGTTTTTTAATTGCTCTTTAATATTTTTTACTTTTTATCACTCTGTGTTGCAATCTGGATAAAACCCCTGGTGCAGTCTTCTGATCATGAATTCTCTCTTCACGTCTATCCATCTAGATATTAATTCCTTCTCTTGAGATTTTTAATCCCAATTTTTGTTAATTTCCAGCATTTCTAATTGGCTCTTTCTTATATGTCCAAGACTGGTCTTTTAACTTTTTAATAATTATTTTAATTAATTAACAAATGGTTTTGTTTTTAAATTTCTTAGTTCTTTTATTTTAGTAGATATAATTTAATCTTTTATGTCTTTAAGATTCTAAATATGTTTGTAAAGTCTTTTTCAAGTTGGTTTACTATTTTTATTTTGTCTGCATTTATTTATTTCCCAGTAGTTGAGTAGTTGATTTTAATTTTGTTTGCTGTCTTTTTTAGCATTAGTTTTTAATAAAAATTTACAGATCTTTCTTGATTGGGAATTTGTTCACTCTTGCCCTATCTATCTATTTTCATTTATTTTTGTCTGGCCAAAACATTGTCTGTGTTGGAAGCATGTTACTCCTATGCTGCAGAATAATTATGAATACTTCACATCCAGATACTTGAGCTAGTGGGTGGCTTGACCCAGCCCTCAGAGGCAAGATTGAGTCTCCTCCTTTTTTCTTAAAAATTCAGTACAATTTACATAAGGCTTAGTTTCATCAGTGATCTGTTACAGCTCTATTCAGTTCACTCCCTAGGTTAGGGATTTTTTTTTTTTTAACATCTTTATTGGAGTGTAATTGCTTTACAATGGTGTGTTAGTTTCTGCTGTATAACACAGTGAACCAGCTATACATATACATATATCCCCATATCTACTCCCTCTTGTGTCTCCCGCCCACCCTCCCTATCCCTCCCCTCTAGGTGGTCACAAAGCACCAAGCTGATCTCCCTGTGCTATGCGGCTGCTTCCTACTAGCTATCTATTTTACATTTGGTAGGATATCCTATTCCAGTTCCTGATTTCAAGCATGACCTTTCTTCTACTCTCTTCATACTTGAACCTCATTCCTCAACTAACAGATCAACTATGCAGCAGGCCCCAGCCTCTGCCTGACTTACTACTTCACATTTCTCTTCTGATTTAGATTGATAATGAGGTTTACTTTGCTGTTCAATGTGGCTATGTCTTTTTCATTTGATCTCTTTCTGTACATAGTCAGAGGAGACTTTTAGAAGGAGAATGGGTTGTATAGTAGAGGAGTAGTATGCAGTTGAGTTAGTGGAAATAAAATGAGTTAACAGAATTGAAAAGGCAGTATGCATTAATAGGATCTAATAGACAAAGAAGAGAAGCCAGCAAACTATGAGAATAGTGACATAGGGAGTAAAGAGAGATAAGATCTCAGTAGGACTTAATTGAGTTGAGATAAGGTTTTAGAATTGTCCTTTCAGCATTCTTGGATGTCTTGAAAAAATGATTTCAGTTTTTTTATAATTATATTATAGGGAAGGAACTGGGTGACTATAAAGCATATAGCAGTTATAGGTGGAAAAACACATCACCTAGAGACGGAACATGAGGTGAACAAGAGAAGAATGTGGGTTATTACTAAGGTCTTACAGTGGTCCTACATGTTTTAGATTTTTGTGTACAGCACCACTTCTTGTGTCTACCAGTGACTTCTTTGAGTCAGTGTAGACCACTAATTTTCAACTCTTTGACTTCCCAATAAAATCACCTAGTGACCGTTTACAAAATATTAATGCCCAAGCCTCTTTTCCAGAGAGTCTTATTTAATCGGTCTACTGGAGGGCCTGGCATTTAATATCTTTAGAGCACCTCAGATGCTTCTAATGTGTGGGCAGGATCGAAACACTACTAAGAAATATTAGGTAGATAAACTTAATATAGTTGCCTATCTGTATCGTCTGGACTCTACCGTATTTTGACCACAATACCTGAAAGTAACCTTGGACAGAGAAATGGTAGAAATCCATTCTCTTAAGAAGCTGTGTAAATTGGCTTACGTATTAGCTTCCTATTGATGCTGTAACAAATTCCACAAACTAAGTGCCATAAAACAACCCAAATGTATTATGTTATAGTTCTGTAGGTCAGAAATCCAAAATGGGTCTTACTGGGATGAAATCAAGGTGTCAGCATGTCTGTGTTCCTTTTGGAGACTCTAATGGAGAGTTTTGTTCCTTAACTCTCCCAGCTTCTAAGAGTCACCTGAATTCTTTGGCCTTTCCATCCCTTTTCAAACGCCAGCAATGTAGCATCTTCAAATCTCTCCCTGACTCTAACCCTCCTGCTTCCCTCTTAAAGGGAATCGCTCTTGTGATTACATTGGGACCATGGGATAATCCAGGATAATCTTCTTATCTCAATGTTCTTAACTTAATCACATTTGCAAATTACATTTTGTCATGTAAGGTAACATATTCATAGATTCTGGGGATTAGAACATCGGCATCTTTGGAGGAGTGCATTATTCTGCCTATCACAGTTCAGGATAGAAATGATCGTAGCAACTTGATGATTAGATCACGCCCACCCTCCCCTGAAGTCCAGGGAGACTAGACTTTTTCGGATGGGTTTATGGAAGTAGATCATGCAATCATATTGTCAAGAATTGCTATGTGGTTTGAATAGAAAGGGATATTTCAAAACATGAGCTTATACTGCTGTGGTGTGAAGTCTGATGCATCACTTTCAACAACATCACCTTTTTCCCTACTTTGTCAGATAAAGACATTAACTGCTCTTCCTCTATCTCTTCTCCCGCTTTTCCTAGCCTACCTTTTGTCTATTACTCTTGCATTTTTACCTGTTAACACTGTTAACATTTAAATTCTGTTCTGTAAGCAAAAGCTGTCTTCCAAACTCTGGCCATGAATCGATTCTACAAACTGGAAAACACTATAAAACTTTATATTATTATGGTTATGTAAAGATTTTTCACTGCAGAGCCAATTAGTGTGCTAGAAATATAATTTTTTGTCTCTTGTCCAACTGTTATGACCTCTGGAAGACTTGACGGAAAATGTTCCTAAGGTCAACAAAAACAACAACAGCAACAAAAATGGATTCTATTTTCCTAGGCTATAATTATGAATCCAAGCAATCATATTTTCAGTTGTTTCATACTTTGATCATGATGTTTTTGAGGGTATTTTCTTCTGGAGTTTATTTTCTTCTTTAAAAAGAAACGATTTGTCGTTTTTTGTAGCCACAGTTTTTTCAGGCTTTTAAAAAAACCACCTAATTTATTGAGTCTGCCCTTTTCCACGAAACCTCTTCTCAGAGTCTTCTATCCTCTGGCTCCAGTTTTCACTGGTTGTTAGTGGGACTGTGCACAATTAGTATTCTCAAACCTCCCTTCTTTGCCCAATGGGATTGAATTAAACTACATACTCTGGGATTGATCACCTCTTCCTCATTCTTAGAAGACACACTTACTCTGCTGCAGTGTATCTTTAAGTAACAGCATGTTGAAGGGATGTAGGTGAAGTAAACTTCCTGAATTCTTGCATGTAGGAATGTGTCTTTATACTACCCTCATGTAATGAAAAGTTTAATTGGTTATAGAACTGTATATTGAATATATTTATGTATATGTCTATATGTTTATATGTGTATATATATTTTTCAGTATATTCAGAACATTGAGAACATTGTAGTATTTTAGAATCCACTTGGATAATTCATGATCCTTCTGTTTTTCCCTCTGGAAGATTTTAAGATTTTCTATTTATTTCCTAAAATTTCAGTGTGTTCTCATGTGGACCGATTTTTAAAAATTCATCCCATTGAATAATCAAGTACACTTTTAATCAGAAAACTTATTCTTTACCACTTTTGGAAAATGATCTTTTTTTTTTTAATCTTAGATAATTTCCCTCTGTCTTCTTTCACTATTTCTTTTTCCCAAACACTTATTAGTGAAATGAACTTCCTGGGTTGCTGGCTTCTTTTTTATTTATTTTCTATAATTTTGGTCTCTTTACCTTTTTATTTCTCTTTGGGAATGTCTTTGAGTTTATCTTCAAATATTTCAATTTTTAAATAATTGCTAATCAATACATCCTTGTCTCATTCTCTAATTATCTTTTTATAATATCTTGGGTTTTGTACTTGTTCCATGGATACTGTATTTTCTCAAATTTCTTTGAGAAAATTACATGTGCTATTTAAAAATCCCAGTCTGTGATAAGTTAAGGATCTTGCATCACAATGTAAATGAGTGCTCTTCTGTCTTTACGGAGAAGGTCTTGCAATGAAAGTTTAAAAAAAAAAAAAAAAGGAGAAAACAAGCAGCTAGCTCAAGAGTGTGATGCTTAACGCCATAGCTGGTTTAGATTCTGACACAAGCTTCTTACCTCTCTAGGACCAATAACAAATACTTAAGTACCAGCAGCCAGGCTGAGGACCACAGTGTATATTAAACCCCTTGCTACTGCCTGAATAATCTCTTTCCTCCTGTATACATTTTTCTGTTTGTTTACTTCCCTCTCTCTCTTTGGTGTTACCAAAAGAGTGATGATTTATACCTAAGAGGGAAGAAATTGGTACCTAGTGTGGGTTACCTGTGTCATAAGGTCCATAACATTGTTTTCCATCAGTCTCACCTGTGGGTGAGAATTCCAGTCAGGAGCTCCACATGAAGTGGGCAGAATAGGTTATCTCAGGTAGAAACCTGACTCTTTTTGGAACCTCTTGAGTTCAGGAATGAGAAGAGCTTCACTGCCCCAAAGATTTAGTTTTCTACAGGCATTTTAGGCCATATCTTCAGAGAAGACCTATCGTTTTCTACCTGGAGGTAAATGTTGGCTACCTATAGAGCCATATCTGCATTTGGCCTTTATAAACGTTTTTTAAATTTCTCCCCATTTTCATCTCTGAATCTCAGACCAGTCCTCTCCATTAGGTGCTAACTCTGCACCCAGGTTTTCCCACTAATTCCGTTGAGAGAAAACTGGCTTCTCTGTAGCTCTGCTGTAGTGTGTTCTGGGCTGTGGTGTTCCCATTTCATCCATTTACCACGCTTATCTGTTTTCTGCCTTTCAGAAGTTTGTTGAAATCTATTTATTTCTGACTCACCCCTCAAAATCTCTATGCATTAGGAGATTATGTCTTTCTATACTTCTATGCATTTATTCAGATGGGAGGACGGTCCTGGGAAGGACCAGAGAAAACATGTATGTCTAGCAGGTCACTGTAAACTGAAAGTTTATCAATATGACTTAAAGCCCAGAATGAAAGAAACCAAACATTAAAAACAAGCTTGGTAACTTTTTTTTTTTTTTTGCGGTACGCGGGCCTCTCACTGTTGTGGCCTTTCCCGCTGCGGAGCACTGGCTCCGGACGCGCAGGCTCAGCGGCCATGGCTCACGGGCCCAGCCGCTCCGCGGCGTGTGGGATCCTCCCGGACCGGGGCACGAACCCGTGTCCCCTACATCGCCAGGCGGACTCTGAACCACTGCGCCACCAGGGAAGCCCTTGGTAACTACTGCTGTCTAGTTTAAGAGTGACTCAGAGGGCAGTGACAACAAAGCAAATAGTTCTATTACATATATATGCATTTTCAGATAATTTGTGAGCTCGGTTTCATACATATCTATGTAACTGAATCACAAATTTTTAAAACACAGCATAACAAATATAGGGGGCTATTCCATTCATTCTAACTCCCTAAAAAAAATAGGTTAAAAGTAGACATTTCTAAACTTGTAAGTACTGACAAAGAAAGAATCCCTTACTCATACTATACACATCCAGCTACCTTAACTTTCCCTTTCCCTAGTTTTTTCTAGAGAAAGTCCCTGTGCAGGGTGGGAATGTGTCCAAACTACACACCTCTTCCTTTCAGGGTCCTGGATATGCTGCCTGCTCATCTTTCCCTCCCAGGAGTCATTTATAACCCATTAATTTCCCCTCAGGAAAACTTTGGTGGTTGCTGTGGTCACTGCCTTTGATGTTGCTTTTCTCTCCCAAACACAATACTCCCATTCTCCCTCTTCTATCTCCTGCAAGGTCACCTCGGAATCATCCTTTGCACCCTGAGCAATTCCTTCCATTTGTGACTACAGGGAGAAAAAATGGCCTCAATTATGGCTCATAAGCATTCATGATACACCTGTAATAAAGAGGGAGGGAGAGTCTCCAATTGTGAAGTGAGATGAGACATAATCACAAGCCAGCACCGGCAGTGCTAGAGCCTTTGAGTGGGCCCAGGAGTATCCTTCAGAATTTCCACCCATCTCCACCTACATCCTCATCCTCTTCTAATTAAACCTGCTTTCCTCAAGCACCAGCATTTCCAAAATATTCCTTTTCAGTTTTGTTATTTTCCTGTGTTGTTTGATTGCTAGTATGAAAACACCCATAATTTTTATAGGTTTTCTCTGAAAATGTAAAACAATGTTTCAACAACATTGTGTATGGGGGGGGGGGAAGTTGGCCTGAGCTCCTAATCACTGTTATGATATTGTTGCTACATGAAAATGCATTCTAAGTTCCACACAAGTGAGTTACAAATGAACTCTCAGAATATAACCCATGCTGGGTGAGGGGACTGTCTACATACATTGTTTGAGAACCACAGTAGCTCCATCCTGTCAAGCATCAAAAAGTCTGCAGCTTTGCATGTAAATAAATTATTCTCCAACCTCAGCAATTTTGCAGCAAGTATCTGCTCACTTTTGGAAGTTCATTTATGTTCCTTCACCTGGTGTAAATTGTTCAAACTGATCACTTAAACCAGAGGATCAAATTAATACTAACAAAAATAGTGAGAAGCCACACAGAAAATGTGAAAACAGCCCACTTTAGGAAAGACTATGACAAAAAATAAACAGATATATAAAACATTTGGCTACTTATAAAATGTCTGAAGACATTTTAAAAATCAGGAAATGAAAGAAGTGCTATGGAATTGGAAGAAAATTTAGAGTATTAATAAGATATTTTGTCTTATTAATAAAGTTTTCTTGAAAGAAACCTGGGACAGTAACCATTAATGATCTATTAATACCCCTTGCTTTTCCAGCCAGGACCAGATGTACAAGCAAATTTTTTGAAGAGTTGAAAAATATGTTTTTCAGATTTTTGCCACTAGTATAAGCATTCCTTTTTGACCAATTGATTAAATTACAGTAGCGATACCTACTTGAATCATTTTGGGCTCGTTTTGATATAAGAAAAAAAAACTGGGAACCATTATTATTTATAACTTGAGCATCATGTTGGAAAATGTCACTTGAATTTTGCTTGAATTCTACTTCCTATGTGAAAATGAAACGGCCACACAAGTTACTCTAAATCTATGGTGTGTGTCTGTGTTAGCACTCAGAGACAGGAAAAATGTGTTTCTTTCTCTTTCCATATGTAAAAAGCAGCAACCTTACTGATTTTTTTCTTGTTTTATCCTGGAAGAAATGACATCGTCCCCCAACCCTCGTACACACATAAAATTATGTTGCTGGCCTCAAAGGTCAATGAACACATTCATGCAGAAAGACATCAATGGCTATAGGGAACGGGCTCTCTCTTATCCTAATAAGGACTTGCATATTTTGTCCAAGAGAGATTTCTACAAGGACATATTCTTCTACAGGTAGTAGTAAGCAAATTCCTTAGGTTCAAAGGGGGATTCAGTGAAAATATGGTCTAACAGAAGGAGATTGACTAGCCAGGCTTACCTGGTAGGGCTGTTTGTGTTTGGTGGCAGACCTAACACAATTGCTTTTGCCACCTATGCACCCCTCAAATACTGCCACTGGAAGATTAGTTTCCTTTGCCTCAGGTATGAATCCTGATAAACACAATGTGGTAAGGTGTCACTAGATGTGGGAGAGATAAAGGTCAATTTGACTGTGACAGAAGGAGGACATTAGTGGATCGCTTTGTCAATTTGAAGCATACTGATGATGTAGGAGGAGTTGAGAAAGTACGAAACTTTGGTTTTGCCGCATGGAATGGGGTTCTTTATAAAATGTGCTTCCACTGAGATAATGTTGCTGGTTTAAATGTGTCTTCATATGAATGAACAGGAAGGCTCAAGTTCTGTTTCATTTTTAAAATGTTTTTCTATCCAGTTTCAAGTTCTACATGCTTTTTGTAAGCTTTGGGGGCCGTAGCTTTCCACCCCCCTTGCTTTTAAGGAAGGTAGGGAAATGAGTTATGTGATCTCACACATGAGGAAAACTAAAAGAGCACTAAAATCAAAAATTAGAACCCTGGGTTTGCATAGCATAAATGACCACATTAACTTTCTGACTCCCAATTCCTCACCTGCCAAGTAAAAGTAATAAGAGATGTTTACTTACTTCACAGGGTTTTTGTAAAGATAAAATAAGATGATTTCTACGAAAGCAATTTGTAAACTTTTAGCACTAATAGAATTAAGTGACTTAAGATTTTCCAAATTGATCGCAAAAAAGCTCAAAATGGTTTCTCAGAATTTTTACGTACAGCAATATTGAGTGAGTCAAATATTTTTTTTGCAAATGAATCCTATGAGGAGCATGTGATCTAAACATTAAACTCTAATTCCCTTCAAATCCAGCTTCGACATTAAAGATAACATACACATAACAATCCAGGTATTCCAAATCGCAAGAATGAAAAGAGGAAGAAAAATCAGTTTACAGGCACAGATATGTGCTACCTCTCCAACTTCAGGTCTGTATTTATTTCACAATTAGATTTTCCTCTTGAAGAAACTCATTGCTCCTTATTGGTATTTTATTTAGTGAGAATTAGTTAAATGAAAAGGAATGGAACATGATGCTCACATTCCTTTCATGAAGTAAATTTTATCTCAGACTGTTGAAAGAAAGATGAAGAACTTGCTCTGTCCCAGTCCCCAAAGGACTGTGAGCCTTCATAGCACAGGTACCTTTCTTTAAATATATTTAGCCTGGAAGCTAGCAAAGGTGATACAGACAGGACTAGCAGTAATGGTGATTAATTTCATTATGAGGGAGAGAAAAAAAATTATAAGAAATTTCTAAACTGGCTCAGTACACCTGCATTTATACTGGACATTCCTAAATTCCAGAGGTATCCCATCTTAAAAATCTGGTAACAAGGATCCACCAACCAGTGAGACAAGGACTCTAATTTGAAAAACAAAGGGGAAATTGGACATAAAGGACAAGCCCGAAATTAATATTATTTAAAGAGTGGCACTGGCACCTACAATGTGAATAAAAGCAATTAGTTCAACATTTTGTCTCCTGACACTTTTCGTTTCCTTTTTTTGATGTAATCAAGCCCATTTCCTTCACTATCCCGACTTAGCGCAAGCCTCATTAGAACAGTAAAGCACAAACTGCTGGGTTGTGGATGTCTTTTCTGCTGGATATGGCTCTCTATTCAGTGATTTCAGTCCTCCTGCAGATTCCCTGCATATTTAAGCACTGGTGGCTCAGAAAGAGCGAGCTCCTGTTCTATTTGTTAACATTCTGAGTCCTACATGATTCTGATTGCATTGCAGATGGCTTGAAGCTGTCAGGGATAAACACAAGGGTTAAAGAGAACATTTTTCACTGAGACTGGACAACAGAAGGACTGTGTCTAAAGCCTTCTTTGTTAGCCTGTGTGGCTTAAGCTTCTTTACTCTGTATTCGAATTGTGTCTAGTTTATAGTTATACAGGTGAGCTCTTTCCTTCTCTGTGTTTGATTTTTTTTTTTTTTTTACTTTCTGTCATTTTTCTTGCTATGGAAAATTTCTTTCTTTTTTTTTTTTAGCATCATAAAGGTATATGGTATATTTTGGGAGGTCACAGGAATATAGTTTGGAAAAAAGATTACACTTATGTATTTTCTTGAATACTATTAAGAAAGCATAATTAATATTCTGCCTCACATACAAAATTTCTTTTTTTTTACATCCTTATTGGAGTATAATTGCTTTACAATGGTGTGTTAGTTTCTGCTTTATAACAAAGTGAACCAGTTATACATATACATATGTTCCCATATCTCCTCCCTCCTGCATCTCCGTCCCTCCCACCCTCCCTATCCCACCCCTCCAGGTGGTCACAAAGCACTGAGCTGATCTCCCTGTGCTATGCGGCTGCCTCCCACTAGCTATCTATCTTACGCTTGGTAGTGTATGTATGTCCATGCCACTCTCTCGCCTCGTCACAGCTTACCCTTCCCCCTCCCCATATCCTCAAGTCCATTCTCTAGTAGGTCTGTGTCTTTATTCCTGCTTTACCCCTAGGTTCTTCATGACTTTTTTTCTTAAATTCCATATATATGTGTTAGCATACGGTACCTGTCTCTCTCTTTCTGACTTACTTCACTCTGTATGACAGACTCCAGGTCCATCCACCTCATTATAAATAGCTCAATTTCATTTCTTTTTATGGCTGAGTAATATTCCATTGTATATATATGCCACATCTTCTTTATCCATTCATCCGATGATGGACACTTAGGTTGTTTCCATCTCCGGGCTATTGTAAATAGAGCCGCAATGAACATTTTGGTACATGACTCTTTTTTTTTTTTTTTAACATCTTTATTGGGGTATAATTGCTTTACAATGGTGTGTTAGTTTCTGCTTTATAACAAAGTGAATCAGTCATACATAAACATATGTTCCCATATGTCTTCCCTGTTGCGTCTCCCTCCCTCCCACCCTCCCCAACATGACTCTTTTTGAATTTTGGTTTTCTCAGGGTATATGCCCAGGAGTGGGATTGCCGGGTCATATGGTAGTTCTATTTGTAGTTTTTTAAGGAACCTCCATACTGTTCTCCACAGTGGCTGTACCAATTCACATTCCCACCAGCAGTGCAAGAGTGTTCCCTTTTCTCCACACCCTCTCCAGCATTTATTGTTTCTAGATTTTTTGATGATGGCCATTCTGACTGGTATGAGATGATATCTCATTGTAGTTTTGATTTGCATTTCTCTAATGATTAATGATGTTGAGCATTCTTTCATGTGTTTGTTGGCAGTCTGTATATCTTCTTTGGAGAAATGTCTATTTAGGTCTTCTGCCCATTTTTGGATTGGGTTGTTTGTTTTTTTGTTATTGAGCTGCATGAGCTGCTTGTAAATTTTGGAGATTAATGCTTTGTCAGTTGCTTCATTTGCAAATATTTCCTCCCATTCTGAGGGTTGTCTTTTGGTCTTGTTTAGTTTCCTTTGCTGTGCAAAAGCTTTGAAGTTTCATTAGGTCCCATTTGTTTATTTTTGTTTTTATTTCCATTTCTCTAGGAGGTGGGTCAAAAAGGATCTTGCTGTGATTTATGTCATAGAGTGTTCTGCCTATGTTTTCCTCTAAGAGTTTGATAGTTTCTGGCCTTACATTTAGGTCTTTAATCCATTTTGAGCTTATTTTTGTGTATGGTGTTAGGGAATGATCTAATCTCATACTTTTACATGTACCTGTCCAGTTTTCCCAGCACCACTTAATGAAGAGGCTGTCCTTTCTCCACTGTACATTCCTGCCTCCTTTATCAAAGATAAGGTGACGCTATGGAAAATTTCTGTGTCCTGAAGAAATGCTTTCACCTGCCAGTGAGGTAAACACATTGTGCACTGTTTGGCCAAAAGAGGGCAATGTTGCTGTTCAGAATCTCCTCGTTCTGCTCCCTGGGACCTGGTCTCTGGAACGGTAAATAATCGCTGCTGTCTCTTTCCTTTCAGCACAGACAAGTTTCCACATGTCTCTGCGCTCTGTAGTTAATCAGGACTTTGTAACTATCTGTCCTACCTATTAACTGCATCCACTCCCAAATTGTTTAAAGGTTAACACATTTCACTCCATGCATGACTGGCACACACAAGCAAAGTGCTGTCTCTGAAATTCTAAATTCTTCCTTTCCATTTGCCAGTGATAGACAAGGGGAGAAGCAACCTGCTTTGGGAAATACTGAAAGGCATTTTTACTATGTCCTTATTCTCAAATAGTTCATCAGTGTATGATCTAATCACGGTCCTCATAAGTGACTAAAATGAATGCACAAGGGAAAAAAAATACTGGTTCATTTCCAATGAATCTCCTTCAAAATTATCCATCATCTTATTAGTTAAAACATGACTCAAAATTAACATCAGGATATTGACAATAATCTTGATAAGTGGCATTCAATTTCCTTTGTGGGGAGAGGGCTTTGCCTACTATGATTTTAAATTACTTAACCTACTGTGAATTCAGGCCTTTATATAAGAGTTATTTTCTTTAGGAGACTAAATTAGTGATCTTCCTTTTCTTTAATAAGATGTTGCATTTTTTCCCTTATTATCTTTTAATAGATTATCTCCACCTATTTTTAATTCCTTTAAAAAGCGTAATTTAGTTGTTTTCTGGAAGCACAATTTAGATTTTCAATGGAAGGTTTGTTTGAGTAGCAAAATTCCTGGAATTTTTTTGTCAAAGAAACACTCTCAGTATATCAACAAGCTCGTTTGTGCTTTTGCTCCCTGAAGCAATTGGCAGTGTGGCTGGACCACGGTAGAGTGCGTTACCAGAACAAACTGCGCTTGCATTTAATAAATCCACTAACTCAGTTTTTTTTACAAAGATGTGTGTGTGTGAACACAGTGCGTGTGTACACACACACACACATATACAGGCACCTGCTTTTGTCTTTGGTTTTTTAGTCCAGAATCATATTTAAAGTTCATTAGAGGGAAATAATTGTAGACATTTTTCTTGAGCATTAAACATTACTAATATCACTTCCTAGAAACTGCGAGTAGGTGTTTCATCAGAAACAACAGTCTGAAAATATGAAAATTGCAGTTAATAAAATTAAAAATACATTAAGAGAAAGAAGAATTAGGCTTAGAGCAGCAGATTCTTGGAGGAAGGGACGGTCTTAGATGGGCCTCTTGGTTTTTTTCAGTCTCCAAAGGGTCCCATGTTCCCATATTTAACTAAGCTTGAAAGATTTAGGTAGAATCTACTATCTCAGGGACATCAATAAAAGCCATAGAAAGCTGTGTCTGCTGTAGGTGGTTCTAGGAAATCCTTATTTAACATTGACTTAGTTTACTGTGGCTCGGCTTTTTCATTTCTTCTGAGTTAAAGCCCCGCCATCTCATTTCTGCTTCCTTCCCTACATCTGTCAGTATATGTACATGAGAAAGTCGACATTATTAAAAGAATAATAACCATATTGCAGGTTTCTGAACCCAAGATTGTATTTTCTCTCTCAAATATTCATTAAAAAATATAGATTGTGTTTTATTGAAAGTGCTCTTTAATGAATGGTATTCCTGTTTGCGTACAAGAAGGAGCTTCCAGTGCAATTCCCTGACAGTAATTGTGGTCTGAATTGAGAACATACAGTAACGGAGTGCAGTTAATGGCCACCCTGCGGATTGAGTGCTCCACTTTTGTCATATCTGGCTACTTTTTAAAATGCAGAAATTAGTTAGGCCAGTAAAGAGTTAATTATGTTCTTGTGTCAGGAAACCCTCAATGAGCAGTCAGAGACAGGAATTCTTTGTCTTCAATGCAAAACAGATATTTGAGAGACCCTGGCAGATGATAATATATAAATAGTAACTGAGCATCTATTTTGTGTGTGTGTGTGTGTGTGTGTGTGTGGCCATGTGTAATGTGAGAACAAGGGAAAGCCCTTCAGTAAGTCAGCCCAAACATTAAGGAGCACTAAATGAGTCAGTGGCACCTTTTCATTCCTTACAGCTGAAATAAACAGGACAAAACACCTTTCCAGCCAAACTTCATCTTTCTACTTCTCTACTTTGATTTCATTTCCTATCTCCTGATATTTATTAGCATGCAAAAAAGCACTTCCAGCTTAAGAAATGGGTTCTTTGTGAGAATATGGTCCTCTTCATAAGGTCGAGTCAAAACAGACAATGTTCATAAATAGGTTAAGACCTGAGAGATGAGGTTTCCAAAGATGAAATAGATGTTGGTATTTTGTAAGATTTGGGGAAATAGATATATAATTAAACAATGAAATCTTCTGATTAGTCAAAACTTGAGGAAAAGAGGAATTTAAAAAGCATATGTGTGTGTGAGTACACACACACACACACACACACACACACACACACACACACACTTATAGTGATCTGGATAATCTCTTTGCCATAGGGAATTTGCTCTGAAAAGCAAAAAGCTAACATAAGCAAGAACAGATATTTCCTAAACCTATCCAGGCTTTTGTGAAAAGTAAGATAATATGTCATTCTCAAAAGTCTTCTTGGAAACGGAAAAACTCCTTTAAAGATGGAGCGTTTGATAAAATTTCTCAGCTAATATTTGAGGTCCCACACTCAGCGTGAGCAGTGCATGAACAACCAGCATCGCCCAGTCGCCACCTCTAGAAACGCACCGCTCTAGATAGCTCTGCCTCCTGAGACTGTCCACAACTCCCACAACCCGTTTGGTGACCAAGGATTTACACCTCCTGTAAGATGCTGGTTTTTACCAAGTCATGGTGCTCAGTAGCATATTTTGCAAAACCAGAAGTTGAGGTTGTATCAAGAACCCTGTCATTATAACCATGTGAAAAATTCAGTCAGGAAAATCCCCACAATTCTTTTCTAATACTTGTCCCAATCATTGTTTGATTAATTTTTGCTCTCAATTGACTTTTTCTTTCGGAATTGACTACTACGGTAGGAACGTCAGATCCTGAGTTTTCATGTTCAATTCAGGAGCTGATCTCGGCAGTAGCACAATTTTCCTCTATGTGCAGCACAGATAACACTCAGATCCATGTTTGAACTGTTAAGTTAGAGGAACATGAACAATTTTTATTGTGATTAAAAGCTTTTTGTTTAATATTTCAAATCTTTTTCAGGAAGTTTTTTCTTTCTACTTTATTGTGCAATTTTATTAGGGATAAATTACTTTAATAACCAATTATTATTTGGTTTGATTATTTTAGAACCACACTTAGCATGGTAGAGTAAGTATTGCTATAAAGCAAATTAGATCATATACTCATGCATCATATTCATGATGTCCAGCTAAACCCTGATCCTCCAGTCCACAGGGTTGAGAGTGAAACAGAAAGATTGTCACACTATTAAGTTGATGGCAGTCTTCTGAAAACCCAAAAAAGTCTGATTTGGGTCTTTCACTTAATCAAGTGAGACACGTTAAGTATTTGTTGTGCTTGAAATGAAAAAGCATTTGAAATGGCTCACAAGGGTAACCTTACACATTGGCCATTTGGTGGTCAAATTAGGGCTTCCCAAATTCAGAGAAGTGCATGGCACCAAACTAGATTTCAATATTATCTACACTTTTTAAGAGAATATTGATTGTAATGCAAGTGTTAGATGTGAACACTTGAAAAATGTAATTGTGATAAGTTTCAAATACTTTGATGTCAGGCCTGTCAATACCAACATTTCCATCTTTGACCCATGGCATAGATGCTTCCATATCTCGGAGTTCATTTGAGGCAATCGTATTTTTAGGGCTGAAACATGGGCATTTATACTCATATATTGGCTACTTGAGGTGAAATGATTATGAAGAAAAGGAAATATCTCATTTTAAAAACCAATATAACTTGTGACTTTCCAGAGTTAAGAATAAGTCACAACCTAAAGATATGCTCTTCTTCAGTATGATTTAGAAGGTAAATTATCAAAAATGCGATGCAATACAACAGAGAAAATGTATATACGTATATAAATGTATACATATACAGACAATTTTATTTTCAGCTTAGTTTCATAGTATCATTAGTATTTATGTTTGAAGTTATTTTAAACTCACATATGGTTTATAATAACTTCCCCTTCCTCAATGACAAACACAATGCAAAGTGTTTAAAGTACTGTAACATAAAGAGATAATTGTTTCTAGAAACCAGAGGGGTTTTTTGCAGTGTTTACTAAATTATCCCCAAAACACTTCTCTTAGTATTTAAAAATAACAATCCAATATTGCTCTCATTCAACTGGATACGTTCTCACCCCACCCCCATCCCTGTCAAATAGCTGTCAGTGACATCAGCCTATTGTTGGTTGTTTTTGTTATCTTTATTGCTATTTTATTTTATTGTTTTTGCTGTTTTATTGTTTTTATTTTTTTGGCCATGCCACTGCTGTGTTATTATTTTTATTCCTAAATGTATAAAGAGATATAAGTAGAAATGGCCACGTTAATTTTGAATGCTGTAATTTTTTTTTTTTTTTTTTGCGGCACGCGGGCCTTTCACTGTTGTGGCCTCTCCCGTTGCAGAGCACAGGCTCCGGACGCGCAGGCTCAGTGACCATGGCTCACGGGCACAGCCGCTCCGCGGCATGTGGGATCTTCCCGGACCAGGGCACGAACCCGTGTCCCCTGCATCGGCAGGCGGACCCTCAACCACTGCGCCACCAGGGAAGCCCGAATGCTGTAATTTTTTATACTCATTTATGAAAGTAGAGCAAACACTGACCATCAGCAGACCATATCTATGCAGGATAACAAAATATACCAGCTGTCCATTAAATAAATAAATAACCATAAACAGAATTTCTTGGCAAGTTATAAGACAGTACTCCTGTTATTTTCCAAAGTTGAGGTGTTCTGTTGTTGATGTGATCTGAGAGTTCTTCTGTCCAGAACATTTACATCACAAGCAATAGTAGCATGTTAGCATCCAGAGCAGATGATGACATTTTCCAAAAGGTACCTTTGCCAGACATCAACTCCCAATGTTGTCTTAATTCCATGTTCACAGGTACCCAGAAACTTGCCTTTCGGGATTCTGAACACATATCCCAAAGAAATATCTAGGCAGTTGGATATTAAAAATCATTGCTAAAAAACCAGAATGACACAAACATATGTATTCCCAGAACATGGGTACACCAATATCTGGCATTACAGAATTAAGTGAGGAAGTGATAACTAAAAGTGTGCAAACTTTAATTATTTTTATTACCAGCCATATATGAATGAGCACAGTAGCATGGTCCCCATTTGTTAGATCTATTAGCTCATATGATAGTTGCCTGGCTCAACTTGGAGTTATGCTGAAGAATCTATAAGCTAAAAATTGAGCCTTGAGTCCCTTTATTAGGCCATTATTTAAGTATAAACACAATGTTTTAAAAATTTTAGTAGGAGGGAAAATGTTCAAGAGACCTGAGTACATATTTGAGGGTCAGGGCTGCTATGTCCTAACCTCATCCTGCTTCTGCCTTGCTATGTGATTTCAGATGGCTCCATCAACTTTGCTGGCCTTTTACATCTATAAACAAAATTTAATGCTTGGGTGTAAAACATTGTGACATCTCTGGATAAAAGGTGCATGAAACACTATGTACATCTTCTTCAGCTAAGCACAGGTATGCACTGCCAATTATATAAAAATAATAAAATCTAGAGGACTACTCTAGTTGGAATAGAAATCAATTCCTAAAATGCCATCTTGGATAATATTGAACCTGAAATACATGGCTCATATAAAATAACTGAATTCTCAGTCAGTGTGCTGAATAACACAGCGATTATTAACCACCCTGAGTAGGAATATATTTATATAGTACTTTATACTTTCCAAAATCTCTTCATTTACATCATCTCCACTCTATCACATATCTCAGCATCACATAAATTATCCCTTAAAACGTATCCATCTTGGCAGCCTAAATCAGCTCTGTTGTTTCCTCAGCTTTTGAAACTGATTCCACAAGCCACAGTGAAAATCCATCTCGTAACTTTACAGGCTCAACTCATATATACGTATGGTGGGGACTTATTTCTGAGGAAATATGTTTCCCTAACAGTTAGGCAGGAAGGAAATCAAGTCCTCAGGCAGCCACCCACAGGGAGTGGGGACTCTCTGATGTCTGCCCCAGGTAACACCATGAACAGACATGGGGGAAGCCTCTGTCCTGTGCTGTCGGGACTTGATTATCCTTCAGGAAAATAGGCCACTTCATTATACGGCTGACAACTTTTGTAAGGAATCAAACATTTGCATTTGCATTTGCATTTCATCTGAATGCATCAGCTGCCCCTTGCCTTTCTTACCATAAATATAGATCAAAAGTTCCATCCAAAAATATATAGTCTGTGACACCTGTGTGCAGAATCCCTCTTTCCTCCCCTGTTAATCTCTGTCATCAGCACCTGGTGGGACAGCCAGAGGTCCTCACAGAAACAAACGTTTACATGACACAAGTGGTGGGTTTAGCTATTACTCACCGTAGCTTCGCTTGTTTCTTTGTTTTGATTTTTCCATTAAGTGAAACCTGCTGACCTCTTACATTCCGGAGCAGCTTTTGGTGAATGCTCAGGTGTCTCAAAAGGAGAGACTATCCAGGAGACACAAAAGCAACCCAATCCCTTTCCTTTTTTCCTCCCCGTAATTTCCTTATTTTACTCTGCCCGTTTGGCTTCCCTCTTTTATAATAGTACATACCTACATCATAAAGTTGAAATGAGGATTGAATTAGCGAATACAAATCACTTAGAACACATAGTAAATGCCTGAAAATATTAGGTAGCATTATTACAAAATCTGTATTAGTTTCCTGGAGCTGCCATAACGAAGTGCAACAAACTAGGCAGCTTAAACCAGCAAAACTGCATTATCTCTTATTCTGGAGACTGTAAGTGTGAAATCCATTTGTTGGCAGGGCCAGGCTCCCTTGGAAGCCTCTAGGGGAGAATGCTTCCTTGCCTCTTCCCAGCTTCTGCTGGTTTGCTGCAATCCTTGGTGTTCCTTGGCTTGTAGATACATCACTCCAATCCTATCTTCACATGGTGTTCTCCCTTGTCTCTGTCTTCACAGGTCAGTCTTCTTATAAGGACACCAGTCATACTGGGTGAGCGGCCCACCCTACTCTAGCGTGACTTCAACTAAACTTTAATTACATCTACAGTGACATAAATTTCCCCATTAGGTCGAATTCTGAGGTACTGGGGTCTTTTGTGGGGGACACAATTCAACCTATAACAATGCCCCATGTGCAAACTAACATCCCTACCTGCAAACGGCTTGAAGTTGAACTTGTTTTCTCCTGTCAGTCTGATCCCCATCAGCTGCTGCCATCTCAGAGGGCGGCACTGCCCTCTGTTTCACTATCCATGGCAGAAACCAAAGTTGCATTCCTTTAATTCCTCCTTCTTCTGTGCCCCCTTGTTCCTATCAATCATCAGATCCTGTTGGGGCTTCCTCATTTATTTCTCTTCATTACTTCTCATCTCTGTGTCACTGAGACAATTTTTCTCCTGAACTACCTAAGCTTCCTAACTGATCGTCTAGCTGTTCAAAGCTAAAACAGCTTTTCCTTCTCAAATAGTCTCCAGGATGCTGTAATGATCACTCTAAAGAACAAGCCAGATCAGGTCAAGACCTGCTTGTAGTACTTACTTTTTTTTTTTTTTCAACATTTTTATTGGAGTATAATTGCTTTACAATGGTGTGTTAGTTTCTGCTGTATAACAAAGTGAATCAGCTGTATATATACATATATCCCCATATCTCCTCCCTCTTGCATCTCCCTCCAACCCTCCTTAGCCCACCCCTCTAGGTGGACACAAAACACTGAGCTGATCTCCCTGTGCTAGGTGGCTGCTTCCCACTAGCTATCCATTTTACATTTCGTGGTGTATATATGTCCATGCCACTCTCTCACTTTGTCGCACTTACACTTCCCCTTCGTCGCGTCCTCAAGTCCATTATCTATGTTTGCGTTTTTATTTCTGTCCTGCTCCTGCCCCTAGGTTCTTCAGAACCTTTTTCTTATCTTTTTTTTTTTTTTTTTTTTGCGGTACGCGGGCCTCTCACTGTTGTGGCCTCTCCCATTGCTGAGCACAGGCTCCAGACGTGCAGGCTCAGCAGCCATGGCTCACAGGCCCAGTCGCTCTGCGGCATGTGAGATCTTCCCAGACAGGGGCACGAACCCGTGTCCCCTGCATCGTCAGGCGGACTCTCAACCACTGCGCCACCAGGGAAGCCCTTTTTTTTTTTTTTTTTTTTAGATTCCATATATATGTGTCAGCATACGGTATTTGTCTTTCTCTTTCTGACTTACTTCACTCTGTATGACAGACTCTAGGTCCATCCACCTCATCACAAATAACTCAGTTTTGTTTCTTTTTATGGCTGAGTAATATTCCGTTGTATATATGTGCAACATCTTCTTTATCCATTCGTCTGTTGATGGACACTTAGGTTGCTTCCATGTCCTGGCTACTGTAAACAGAGCTGCAATGAACACTGTGGTACTTGACTCTTTTTGAATTATGGTTTTCTCAGGGTATATGCCCAGTAGTGGGATTGCTGGGTCATACAGTAGTTCTATTTTTAGTTTTTTAAGGAACCTCCATACTGTTCTCTATAGTGGCTGTATCAATTTACATTCCCACCAACAGTGCAAGAGGGTTCCCTTTTCTCCCCATCTTCTCCGGCATTTATTGTTTGTAGATTTCTTGATAATGGACATTCTGACTGGTGTGAGGTGATACCTCATTGTAGTTTTGATTTGCATTTCTCTAATGATTAGTGATGTTGAGCATCCTTTCATGGGTTTGTTGGCCATCTGTATGTCTTCTTTGGAGAAATGTCTATGTAGGTTTTCCTCCCATTTTTGGATTGGGTTGTTTATTTTTTTGATATTCAGCTTCATGAGCTGCTTGTATATTTTGGAAGTTAATCCTTTATCAGTTGCTTCATTTGCAAATATTTTCTCCCATTCTGAGGATTGTCTTTTCGTCTTGTTTATGGATTCCTTTGCTCTGCAAAGGCTTTTAAGTTTCATTAGGTCCCATTTGTTTATTTTTGTTTTTATTTCCATTTCTCTAGGAGGTGGGTCAAAAAGGATCTTGCTGTGATTTATGTCATAGAGTGTTTTGACTATGTTTTCCTTTAAGAGTTTTATAGTGTCTGGCCTTACATTTAGATCTTTAACCCACTTTGAGTTTATTTTTGTGTATGGTGTTAAGGAGTGTTCTAATTTCATTCTTTTACATGTACCTGTCCAGTTTTCCCAGCACCACTTATTGAAGAGGCTGTCTTTTCTCCATTGCATATTCATGGCTCCTTTATCAAAAATAAGGTGACCATATGTGTGTGGGTTTATCTCTGGGCTTTCTATCCTGTTCCATTGGTCTATATTTCTGTTTTTGTGCCAGTACCATATTGCCTTGATTACTGTAGCTTTGTAGTATAGTCTGAAATCAGGCAACCTGAGTCCTCCAGCTCCGTTTTTCTTTCTCAAGATTGCTTTAGCTATTCGGGGTCTTTTGTGTTTCCATACAAATTGTGAAATTTTTTGTTCTACCAACTGCCATTGGTAGTTTGATAGGGATTGCATTGAATCTGTAGATTGCTTTGGGTAGTAGAGTCATTTTCACAATGTTGATTCTTCCAATCCAAGAACATGATATATCTCTCCATCTGTTTGTATCATCTGTATACAGGTCTTTTGTCTCCTTAGGTAGGTTTATTCCTAGATATTTTATTCTTTTTGTTGCAATGGTAAATGGGAGTATTTCCTTAATTTCTCTTTCAGATTTTTCATCATTAGTGTGTAGGAATGCAAGAGATTTCAGTGCATTAATTTTGTATCCTGCTATTTTACCAGATTCACTGATTAGCTCTAGTAGTTTTCTGATAGCATCTTTAGGATTCTCTATGTTTAGTATCATGTCTTCTGCAAACAGTGACAGCTTTACTTCTTCTTTTCCGATTTGGATTCCTTTTATTTCTTTTTCTTCTCTGATTGCTGTGGCTAAAACTTCCAAAAATATTTGAATAATAGTAGTGAGAGTGGACAACCTTGTCTTGTTCCTGATCTTAGCGGAAATGGTTTTAGTTTTTCACCACTGAGAATGATTACGGCTGTGGGTTTGTCAAAAATGGCCTTTATTATGTTGAGGTAAGTTCCCTCTATGCCTACTTTCTGGAGGGTTTTTATCATAAATGGGTGTTGAATTTTGTCGAAAGCTTTGTTTGCATCTATTGAGATGATCATATGGTTTTTCCCTTTCAATTTGTTAATATGGTGTATCACAATGATTCATTTGCGTGTATTGAAGAATCTTTGCATTCCTGGGATAAACCCCACTTGATCATGGTGTATGATCCTTTTAATGTGCTGTCGGATTCAGTTTGCTAGTATTTTGTTGAGGATTTTTGCATCTATGTTCATCAGTGATATTGGCCTGTAGTTTTATTCCTCTGTGACATTTTTGTCTGGTTTTGTTACCAGGGTGATGGTGGCCTTGTAGAATGAGTTTGGGAGTGTTCCTTCCTGTGCTATATTTTGGAAGTGTTTGAGAAGGACAGGTGTTAGCTCCTCTGTAAATGTTTGATAGAATTTGCCTGTGAAGCCATCTGGTCCTGGGCTTTTGTTTGTTGGAAGATTTTTAATCACAGTTTCAATTTCAGTGCTCGTGATTGGTCTGCTTATATTTTCTATTTCTTCCTGGTTCAGTCCTGGAAGATTGTGCTCTTCTAAGAATTTGTCCATTTCTTCCAGGTTCTCCATTTTATTGGCATATAGTTGCCTGTAGTAATCTCTCATGATCCTTCGTATTTCTGCAGTGTCAGTTGTTACTTCTTGTTCATTTCTAGTTCTGTTGATTTGAGTCTTCTTCCTTTTTTTCTTGATGAGTCTGGCTAATGGTTTATCAATTTTGTTTACCTTCTCAAAGAACCAGCTTTTAGTTTTATTGATCTTTGTTCTCATTTCTTTCATTTCTTTTGCATTTATTTCTGATCTGATCTTTATGATTTATTTCCTTCTGCTAACTTTCGGTTTTTTCTGTTCTTCTCTCTTTAATTGCTTTAGGTGTAACGTTAGGTTGTTTATTTGAGATATATCTTGTTTCTTGAGGTAGGATTGTATTGCTCTAAACTTCCCTGTTAGAACTGCTTTTGCTGCAGCCCATAGGTTTTGGGTCGTCGTGTTTTCATTGTCATTTGTTTCTAGGTATTTTTTGATATCCTCTTTGATTTCTTCAGTGATCTCTTGGTTATTTAGTAGTGTATTGTTTAGCCTCCATGTATTTGTATTTTTTATAGATTTTTTCCTGTAATTGATATCTAGTCTCATAGTGTTTTGGTCAGAAAAGATATTTGATACGTTTCAATTTTCTTAAATTTACAAAGACTTGATTTGTGATGCAAGATATGATCTATCCTTGAGAATGTTCCATGAGCCCTTGAGAAGAAAGTGTATTCTGTTGTTTTTGGATGGAATGTCCTATAAATAACATTAAGTCCATCTTGTTTAATGTATCATTTAAAGTTTGTGTTTCCTTATTTATCTTCACTTTGGATGATCTGTTCATTGGTGAAAGTGGGGTGTTAAAGTCCCCTACTATGATATTGTTACTGTCGATTTCCCCTTTTAGGACTGTTAGCATTTGCCTTATGTTTGAGGTGCTCCTTTATTGGGTGCATAAAAATTTACAATTGTTATATCTTCTTCTTGGATTGATCCCTTGGTCATTCTGTAGTGTTCTTCTTTGTCTCTTGTAATAGTCTTTATTTTAAAGTCTATTTTGTCTGACATGTGAATTGCTACTCCAGCTTTCTTTGATTTCCATTTTCATGGAATATCTTTTTCCATCCCCTCACTTTCAGTCTGTATGTGTCCCTAGGTCTGAAGTGGGTCTCTTGTAGACAGCATATATACACGTCTTGTTTTTGTATCCATTCAGCCAGTCTATGCCTTTTGGTTGGAGCATTTAATCTTTTTACATTTAAGGTATTTATCGATATGAGTGTTCCTATTACCATTTTCTTAATTGTTTTGGGTTTGTTATTGTAGGTCTTTTCCTTCTCTTGTGTTTCCTGCCTAGAGAAGTTCCTTTAGCATTTGTTGTAAAGCTGGTCTGGTGGTGCTGAATTCTCTTAGCTTTTGCTTGTATGTAAGGGTTTTAATTTCTCCATCAAATCTGAATGAGATCCTTGCTGGGTAGAGTAATCTTGGTTGTAATTTTTCCCCTTTCATCACTTTAAATATGCCCTGCCACTCCCTTCTGGCTTGCAGAGTTTCTGCTGAAAGATCAGCTGTTAACCTTATGGGGATTCCCTTGTATGTTATTTGTTGCTTTTCCCTTGCTCTTTTAATATTTTTTCTTTGAATTTAATTTTTGATAGTTTGATTAATATGCATCTTGGTGTGTTTCTCCTTGGATTTACCCTGTATGGGACTCTGCACTTCCTGGACTTGATTATTTCCTTTCCCATGTTAGGAAGTTTTCAACTATAATCTCTTTAAATATTTTCTCAGACCCTGTCTTTTTCTCTTCTTCTTCTGGGAGCCCTATAATTTGAATGTTGGCATGTCTAATGTTGTCCCAGAGGTCTCTGTCACTGTCCTCAATTCTTTTCATTCTTTTTTCTTTATTCTGCTCTGTGGTAGTTATTTCCATTATTTTATCTTTCAGGTCACTTATCTATTCTTCTGTCTCAGTTATTCTGCTATTGATTCCTTCTACAGAATTTTTAATTTCATTTATTGTGTTGTTCATCATTGTTTGTTTGCTCATTAGTTCTTCTAGGTCCTTGTTAAACATTTCTTGTATTTTCTCCATTCTATTTCCCAGATTTTGGATAATCTTTACTGTCATTACCCTGAATTCTTTTTCAGGTAGACTGCCTATTTCCTCTTCATTTGTTTGGTCTGGTGGGTTTACCCCTTGTCACTTCATCTACTGTATATTTCTCTGTCTTCTCATTTTGCTTAACTTACTGTGTTTGGGGTCTCTTTTTCACAGGCTGCAGGTTCATTGTTCCCATTGTTTTTGGTGTCTGCTCCTGGTGGGTAAGGTTGGTTCAGTGGGTTGTGTAGGCTTCCTGGTGGAGGGAACTGGTGCCTGTGTGTTCTGGTGGATGAGACTGGATCTTGTATATCTGGTGGGCAGGCCCACACCCAGTGGTGTGTTTTGGTGTTTCTGTGAACTTATTATGATTTTAGGCAGCCTCTCTTCTAATGGGTGGGGTTGTGTTCCTGTCTTGCTAGTGTTTGCCATGGGGTGTCCAGCACTGGAGCTTGCTGGTTGTTGAGTGGAGCTGGGTCTTAGTGCTGAGACGGAGATCTCTAAGACAGCTCTCACCATTTGATATTACGTGGGGCCAGGAGGTCTCTGGTGATCCAGTGTCCTGAACTTGGCTCTCCCACCTCATAAGCTCAGGCCTGTCACCTGGCTGGAGTGCCAAGACCCTGTCAGCCACATGGATGGTGAATCCCTATGCCAACTCAGCCGCAGGGCCCTTCCCCAGTGTGGCTCCCGGGTGTTCCTGCTTCTCTTTCTTCCTGGCCTTTGTGTCCCACACATTTTGCTCTTCCTTTTTTTATTATTTTTTTCCTCTTGGCCAATCACTTACTCCTTCAGAAATAAGCTTAGACATCAAATTCTCACCCAGATGTTTCCTAACTAATTTCCCTTACCCCCACCCCCATAAAAGCTGAATTCAATGCTATTCCTATGGAATCCATAGCACCCCCTAGCTTTTACCTAAAATTGTACATTTCACTTTGTACTGTGTTTTTCCATTTACTTGTCTGCTTCCCACAATGGACTGTAAATTTCTGGAGGACAGAACCTGACAATTATTCATCATTATATATTTGCATCCCCAAGATTAGCACATTTTTCCTTAATTTACATATGCTTGTTCAACCCCTGCTCTGTGCCAATAACCATTTACACTTCAGGAACACAAACGAAGAACAAAACAGACACTGTCCTTCTTCTACAAAACTTTATGTACTCTGAGTAAAATATTAAATTAAATAAGTAGTTAAAATACAGTCTAATAAGTGTCTTGATGGTAGGTACAGTTTCCTGTGGTCTCAGAGAGTCAACAAGATTACCTAAGAAGGCCTGAAGGGTGAACTGAGTTATCCAGGTAAAGAGTAGCAGGTGTAGAAAGCCAAGAGGAGTGCAAAAAAGGGGAAAAGGCAGGTAGCAGAACGTGAAACAATTGTAAAGGCATTTAAATTAATGTTAAAATGTTTTAAAGTGTCCTAAGAAAATTGAGAATATATCAAAGGGTATTCAATATCGGAATGACTTATGGACCTATGTTTCAGAAACGTCACTGGGGCAATCATGTAGAAACCAACTGAATTGGGACAAACTTGCAACTTGGATGCCAGTTACTAGCCAGGTGAAAGGAAACAGTAGTGTGGTCTAGGGCAGTGACAGTGTGACAGAAGAGAAGTTAGGCAGCCTGCATGAATAATTAGAAGGCAAAAAAAGAGAACTGGGTGATTGTGATAGGAAGGACTCAAGAATAACTGAGAGATTTCTGGACTGGATGCATTTTGATGAAATCACTAAAATAAAGAATATTATACAAAATTTAGATTCAGCACATATGGAGAAATGATGATGCAACTCTGAAGAAGAGGTTGTACCCACGAAATGTCCAGGAGGATGTATGCAGGAGGCAGCTGTATATGGGCCTATTGCTTAAGGAAAAAATCTTGACTGAAGATATTGATGTATCTTCTTATTTATTCTACTGTACAGGTTCTCAGCACTGACTGCATATTAAAGCCACCAAGGGATCATTTTATAAAAATAAAAAACCTATGCCTGGTCCTCATTGCCAAAGATTCTGATTTAATTGGTCCCAGGCATTAGTACTTCTTAAAAGCTCCTCAAGGAATTCTAAAATGGATCCTGGGTTTTAAACTACTACTCAGCAGTATATGTAAACAAAATTCCAATATCCATAGCATGACAAAAAAAGATCCTGCACGATTTGGATCAAGTCTTTCACTTTCTTCTCTTGACACTTCACACATCCTTTACCTCCTACATGTCAGAAACCCTGGTCTCCTTCTTCCCCAAACAGGCCAAGGAGTGACACATTTCCTTGCCTTTATTTGTGCTCCTTCCCCTGCTCAAAGCCCCTTCCTGGCCACTTCTGCTGAATTCCTATTCACTCTTCAAGGTCCAACTGATATGTCACCTCCTCTCTGAAGCCTTATCAAACCCCATCTGAATACAGAATTAATCTCCCACACTTATCACATCATATCATAATTATTTGATTGCATTTTAACTGGATCATTAGAAAGACACTATTGTGCATTCATGGAAATGTCAATGAAAGAAGGAAAAATGGAGAGCATAATTATAAGGTTGTTTCCTTCACGTAAAAAAAAAAGGCAACTTACATTTGCATAGTATTTTCACAGATGTTTTATTTAATCCCACAGCAACCTTGTGGATTAGTCACGGAGAGTATTATTTCCCCCATCAATATTAGTGATCCTCCACTCTACTTTTCTAAAATATCATTTAAAAAAAAGACCTTCTTAAGTAGGTTTGCTATATTTATTTTCCCACTTATTTTACTACAATACAAAATCTAAGCACTTGCTTAGAAATTATATTTTGAAACCAGCTAATAGAGGACTTTTTAATTTGAAACAAATTTGTTCAGACGCTGTGCTGAATCTCTTTTGCATGTGAGTACCAGTCTACTCTCAACCACGATCCTCTCTGTCCTCTGAAGGGAGAGCTGCCCTGTGTTGACAATGTCAATGAGCACTCTTGCCCTTTGCCTTGGACATATAAGAGCGCAGTGGGTTGATCAAAGGGATACAAGAGAGTGGAGTAGTGTGGAATTGCCAAGGATAACTGCAACCCTCAACTAAAGGCCATTGGTGCCTTTCAAGGCAGCCCTTACCCACCAACCCTCTCTGTAACTGTCCTTCCTCTTTACCCCTCAGGGTGGTATTTAAAGTGCTGTTACTAGTTAATAAACTATACAAGCAACTCTACTGGGCACTATATTATCTCTTGTGCTTCCCCTAAGTCCTAGACGCACTTTTCTAAATAGTTCCTTTATTAAACTTTTAAAATTATCCTACTTTGAGTGTGCCATTTGCTACCTGCTAGAACACTGACTGGTGTTACCCCAAACTTATACTGGTTTAAATCAATGGTTTTTCAGATAGAAGGTATGATTTATGTTTCAGAAGAATGTGTGATTTTAATATAGCATCTGCATTTGCTAATGTTTAATATTCTTAATTATTATGGCTCCTGGTAAAAAGTGGCACTGAACAGTAACTGGACAGTTTTATGAAATAAATTTTAGGTGATTAATAAAACATAATCATAATCTGACATAATCATTTTGTTTGTGCTTATTAAACACTAGATAAACCTTAAGATATATTATCTTCCATTATAATGTAAGTTTTACGATACTTGAGAGGGTTTTATCTTTTAACGGCTGGATCCTTCTTAACACATTTCAAAAGATTAGGATATCAACTGATACTAAAAATATATTATTGCTGTTTCACAACACCTTTGTCTTACCATTACCACTCCCACGAAATATTTATACCATACTGGAAAAAAATCATTTATTCTTTCACTGCTTCATTTATTCTTCAATCAATTTTTTAGCAATGCTGTGCTAAGCATAAGAATGTAGAGCTGTCAAGTAAAACAGACAGTCCTTATCTCCTAGATTATAGAACATAGTATAAAGGTTATATAATGTGCTGAAATTTTAAGGGTCATCAGAACAATTTTTTGACATACAAATGTTCTATATATATATATTTTTTAACATCTTTATTAGAGTATAATTGCTTTACAATGGTGTGTTAGTTTCTGCTTTATAACAAAGTGAATCAGCTATACATATACATATATCCCCATATCTCCTCCCTCTTGCATCTCCCTCCCACCCTCCCTATCCCACCCCTCTAGATGGTCACAAAGCACTGAGCTGATCTCCTTATGCCATGCGGCTGCTTCCCACTAGCTTTCTATTTTATGTTTGGTAGTGTATATATGTCCATGCCACTCTCTCACTTTGTCCCAGTTTACCCTTCCCCCTCCCTGTGTCCTCAAGTCCGTTCTCTACATCTGCGTCTTTATTCCTGTCCTGCCCCTAGGTTCTTCAGAATCCTTTTTTTTTTTCCTGGAGTCTGTCATACACGGTGAAGTAAGTCAGAAAGAGAAAAACAAATACTGTATACTAACATATATATGGAATATATATTTTTATATGCTGTAAATGAGAGCTTGTCAAAGGGATAATCAAAGCGTATCAAAGGTAAGTAATTGACCTAACCAAGTGGTTTTTTCAAACTATAGAGCCCCCTATTATATTTAGGTAGTTTAAATATATTTAGAGAATTGAATCAATTTACAAGTAGTCAGAGTCAAATTAACAATTATGACTAAAATGTGTATCTGAGCTATTAAGAGCACAGGTTTTGGAATCAGGAGTGTCTCATCTTGCTTCTAGCTCTGTGACCATAACCAGATAGTCAATATTTCAAACCTGTTTTCCCCTCTGTAAAATGGGGATACTAATATATCTTTCTCCAGGATTTTTGAGGTACAGTAAGAATTATTGCATATATGATCCGTAGCCTGGAGACTAAGGGCTAAATAAAAATAATAGTCAACTCACCTGATTATCCATTGTTCTCCATTCCTTCTGTGAGAAGCAGTGACTTTTGCTCACAACATGGTGAACACTTATGCTAATAGGTTACCAGCTGGGATGAACCCAAGAGTTGAGTTTAATGCCCATAAAGAATGTTATGTTCATTCTCAAACATGTTTATTTTCAGTGCATAGTGTTATAAAGATATAATTTCATATGGTAAACTAATGAAATACGAGCACAGAAAGATAGAGAGCTAGTTCTATTAAAACATTCTGAAGATATTGGAAAGAATTACTCAGTTGTTTACAAAAATACTATGTTAGTTTGTACGTCAATGAAAAAAATAGCTTGAAAAGGATTTTGGATGCAGGCTGACTTACAAGTTCTCACTTCAATTAAAAAAACAAACAAAAAAACCCCCTGAAAATTGTTATCCTTATGGGTGTGACTTTTGTAAAGAAGACAATGAAAATCTCCAATCAAAGATCTATACTAAAAGTCTGAACACTGCATTGAAGATGGGCAAACAAACTTTTTACATTTTTAAGTTAAAATCAATGTTTAATTTTTTTCTGTATCTTTTAAAGAAATCTATCTCTTTAACTCATTTTTTTCAATTAACCTCTCAAATATCACTCCCAATTTCACCAGAACAGAAAATGTCCACTGTACTATGTATTTGATCCTTATTATGTATTACTTTATATAACCATGCCGTTGTCCACCAAATCTAGTCCCTTCTTTTTCTGAGCCCACAGCTCTACTGTACATGTTTTCCAGGCTCCCTTACACTTTGATGTGGTCACAAGACTAGATCCTACCTTGGCTTTAACAGCAAGGATGCCTTCTCAGACTCCTTCCTTACCATCAGCTAGATACAGATGACGAGGCTCTGGGGAATAGCAGAGTCACGGGATGAAGAAGCGTGAATCACCACATGAAGGAAGGCCACCTGCTAACCAGAAGTACATTTATTTGTTCTATTCATTTATCAAGCAAATATTTCTTGAGAATCCACTATGTGTTGGACACTTTGCAAGAGGCTGGGCATATATTAGTAACCAAAATAGACAAAGCCTTTATACTCAGGGAGCCAGCTATACAGGTCTCCATAGGCCTGATTGCCTTAAACTCCAATTCCCCTCAAGGTGTCCCTGAGCTATTCCTAAGAGCTCCTAGAGCACTGCTTTTCAGTCATCTGTAGCCATAATTACCAGTCACAAATACACTGTATAACATGACCCAGTAAACCCATGTGAAAATTTACAAAAACAATACTTAGCTTTAATACTATGTACACTGACATTTTCTATTCTAATCTAGTCTAGTCCATTTTAACCTAGTCTATTCTACTGATTTCACTCTCCATGAATGCACAGAAGCTTTCACAGGCTCCAGACGCGCAGGCCCAGCGGCCACGGCTCACGGGCCCAGCCACTCTGCGGCATGTGGGATCTTCCTGGACCAGGGCACGAACCCGTGTCCCCTGCATTGGCAGGTGAACTCCCAACCACTGCGCCACCAGGGAAGCTCGCACAGAAGCTTATAGTTTGAAAAGTATTGTCCAAGAAGGCTCTCTCTCATGGGCCAAGATTCTGGCTTTCCCCTCATGCCTTCACACTGCTTGCCTTGCTGAGATTCTCTCTCTATCACACACAAATTTCTGTTCCATGTAATTGTCTTAAAAATCCCATTTCCATCTTAAAAATGATACAACTCCTCCTAGCTACTATTTCTGAACATGGACAGGTGCCTTCATAATTTTTCTTAGTACAATAGTCATTGGAATCTTACCTTTGACATGATTTTACTAAAAGCTTGAGGAAAACGTAGGGAAAGCACAACTATTAGAAATGGCAATTCTAGTGAACTATGTAAGATGCAGTAACATTATCTCTGGGATTTCTCCTATACTAATTTTGGGGCAGAGGGCATAGATTAAACAATAGTGGCCATGAGGAAAATGGTAAAGCTGAGTGACAGGTGCAGTGGAACTTCACTGTGCTATTCTTCTGTTTGTGTGTGTGTGAAATGGTTCATGATAAAAGATTTTAAAAAGACAGAGGTAGAAAAAGAAAAGGAAAGAGGGAGGGAGGGAGGGATTGTGGAAAAGAGAAACAGAAAGGAAGAAAGAGAAGGAGAGAAAGATGGAGAGAGGAGGGAAGGAAAGGAAGGGAGGGAGAGAGGGAAATGACTGCTTATAACCTATATCCCAAATTTGATCTCAGAACACTTAACTGAGTCAGCCCCCTATAGCTTCCATGTGGCAGGATCTAAGGTTCTCAGCTCTGAGAATATGCACCTGTCCCACAACTGCATATTTAAAGGGACTACCAAGTTGACTTTCCCAGATAAAAGAGAATTCTTATTCAAAGGTGAAGACTGCTGGTAACTTTCTGAATGGCCGAGTTTTTTCAGCTTGGAAATCTCCAAGGTCCATTTTCCATACACTAATATGCACATGGCTATATGCAATAGCTGTTCCTTATATATATCAATATAAATTCTCTTAAAAGCTTCTCTGAAAGAAGCTACTGTTTCCTGCTCCCCTAGTTAAGAGACCATAAAGAGGAGTGTGCATGTGCTTTGCTACCTACCCACTACCAGTTTCAGACCATTGTCCAAGCAGTACTTCCAAAAACCTCCCTTCCATTTATATACACTTTCTATATCCTCAGTGCTATCTGTTTTGACCAACAGGACATTTCATCCTTTATGAAGACTGTAGAATTTGACTTACGATTACTATCTATGGTAGATTTTAATTATTCAACAAGGCTGGTATCTGGGCTGCTGTTCTGAGGTCTAGGATATGCTAACTAGGAACTATGTCATTGCTCCCGAATCTCTTCCAATGATTGAGGAACTTCTGTTTTTCTGCAGGAAGGACAAACTGTACCACAAGGCTTGCTCAGCCTTGGTTGCTATGATATCTTATTGACAGTCTCCAGTTCAGAACTCAGTCTAACATGAGCCTCAGAACTCTAGTCCTAGGGAATATCCTGACTGGCAGGACCAGTCACAGGCCTGGGAAGCTGTTTTCTCAGCTACCAAGCAGTGATACTTGCTCTAATCTCCTGCCTCGTATGGGATAATCCGCATTAGATCACAAGAGTTGAATTCGTAGTCTCCTTTCTACACACCAAGTCCTCACTTACTGATTACATTTCTGTCTGTTTCTGGTCACAGAGGTGTTCACCTTGTTCTTGCATCTGACTATTTCTTTTCTGAAATATTTTATTTATCATTGTTCGATGTTTAGAGGGGTGTGTGTTGGGGAGTACGTTTGTTTACATATTTTCTATGTATGAACTCACAAGCCACCTGCATTGAAATATTATTATTATTATTATTATTTTCGGTATGCGGGCCTCTCACTGTTGTGGCCTCTCCCGTTACGGAGCACAGGCTCCGGAGGCGCAGGCTCAGCGGCCACGGCTCACGGGCCCAGCCGCTCTGCGGCACGTGGGATCCTCCCGGACCAGGGCACGAACCCGTGTCCCCTGCATCGGCAGGCGGACTCTCAACCACTGCGCCACCAGGGAAGCCCTATATTCATTTTTATATTCAAGCCTAACCATGGCCCTCTTTATTTCCCACATGTCCTTCTTATTTTCCTGTCTCAGTGCCCTTGCTCTTCACCTTTCCAAATGGTCCTTCCCTGTGTTACTCTGTTCAAATCCTATTAAGTTTTTCCTACTCAACTCTCAAGTCATTTCTTCCAGAAAGCATTCCTTGTTCTTACCAGCCAGAAGTAATAATTCTAGCTCTGGCTTCAAACGACATAGCATCTCTCTGTCTCTTGGAGAACAGTTTCAATAGTCTTTCAACAAATTTTTAGGGGCCTATACTGTGTCAATATCTATACTTGACTCTGCACCTAGTAGAGGTGTAACTCATCATCTGATGTCTTGTACATTGTACCTATTTATGCACATGACTTATTTCCCATTGAAATATAAGCTCCTTGAAGCCAAAAGGTCTATTTCAGTCATCCTTTTCTCCCCAGTGGCCTTTTGTGCCAAATTAATGCTCACTGAACTGATATAAATTCAATAAAGAGAAAAATTCATGAATAAATCAGATGATATACTCTCAGTCCCACTAGCTTGTACTTATTTAGAGTGCCTGACCATACTTTACACATTTTTCATTCTCAGGATCTAGGAAAATGGTCGGTTATATTCAACAAGTAATTGTGGAGGATGATAATGGTGATATTTTGATTCTTATTTTAGTCAACCAAAGTGTGCAGAAACAATGTAAAAATACACTTTAAAATCATCTTATTACAAATATTTCATATTCAAAATTATTAATTAAAAAGTACTTTTTCCATCTGGTTCTCTCATTACTGAACTAGAACCACTTTTCTCTTTTCCTTCTTTTATAATGTAAGCTTTATTTTTTAACTCCTTCAGGATTTTAATCAACCTTTCTTTCCCCCATTGTGCTAAACTATTTCTTATTTCATCTTTGCCTCTATGTAAAGGACTCCAGAAAATTATTTGAAGACTCTGCTACTATTTTTCATCTAATCAGATTTCCCCACTTCTGATGAAGCAAATTCAGGTGTCTTTCTTCTAAATTCTCATATTTCTTACTTCAATATTTTCCATGTAGTTTTTCTCTCATTACTCTAGCCATGGGATTAAACGGAAAGGCGATTGTTGGTTTTAAACAATACCTGCTTAAACCCCAGATAAATAGGGTTTTCAATGAGAATCACATTCTTTTTAAGACATCTAAGTATATGTACTTTACTTCTGTTGCTATAATAAATATTTAGAAAAACTAATTTAAATTTTGGTATTCTTAATTTCTTCATACAATCTGCAGATCTCAAAAGTTACACACAACATGAAGAATTACCAGAAATTCTCAGATTCAAGACTACTGATTAAGTACTTTCAGAGAACAGGGGTTTTATAGGGTGAGCGGAATATGTGGGTAAGATAATTGAATATAGTTATCTTAATCTTCATAACACATTGCTTCCAACCTCATTGCCTTTCATTCTTGCAGCTTCCCTGACACCAAAGCACTTACCATTTGTTCAGTCAAAATTTAATAAAAGGAGAAAACTGCTATGTTATTTTCCCAAATGTTTACTGTGTGCATTTCTCATTTGCCAGTGTTTTGATTGGCAGTTTTATATAAGCCTGGATTTTAATTTTATATGAAATCTGATGGGAAGTATATTTTAGAAGTCATAATCAAAAATGACTGCCGCTCCCCTGTGTGTGTTTTTCTAAGGAACCTTAGTTTCCCCAAGTTGAATTTCATAGTCCTGAGACCTGATGAGAAGATATGTATTTATAGGCTGTAATCACTTTTGCTACTTGTGGAAATAAATAAATAATTGCAAACCCTTTTAAACTTTACTTTGGTGGAAGTAATTAGGTACTGTTTGTTACATTTTTATAAGTTTCCTAAAATCTCCTGAGTGGCTTTCTCTTTTTGGTGTTTTTTTTCCTTTTGGTGTCTATTGAATACCTTGTGACTGAACAGAGTTTAGAGCCATGGGGCAATGGTCATAAAATAAATGAACTATCTTTATTATTCACCTTTCATTACCATCCTCAAAACTTTTTGTTTTATGTTCTTTAGGTCCTGGCTACTTCAAGCATGGTCCATGAACCAGAGCATCCCCATCACTTGGCAATTTGTAACAAATGCAGAATCTCAGGTTCCACCACAGACCTACTGAATAAGAATCTGCATTTTCAATCAAAAGTACAATGAGGTACCACCTCACACTAATCAGAATGGCCATGATTAGAAAGTCTACAAATAACAAATGCTGGAAAGGGTGTGGAGAAAAAGGAACTCTCTTGCACTGTTGGTAGGAATGTAAATGGGTGCAGCCACCATGGAAAACAGTATGGAGGTTCCTTAAAAATCTAAAAATAGAGCTGCCATATGATCCAGCAATCCCACTCCTGGGCATATATCTGGAGAAAGCAATACTTTGAAAAGATACATGAACCCCAATGTTCATTACAGCACTATTTACAATAACCAGGACATAGAAGCAATGTTAATGTCCATCAACAGAGGAATGGATAAAGAAGATGTGGTATATACATACAATGGAATATTACTCAGCCATGAAAAAGAATGAAATAATGCCATTTGCAGCAACATGGATGGACCTAGAGATTACCACACTAAGTGACGTAAGTCAGAAAGAGAAAGACAAATACCATATGATATCACACATATGTAGAATCTAAAATAGGACACAAATGGACTTATCTATGAATCAGAAAGAGACTCACAGACATAGAGAACAGACTTGTGGTTGCCAGTGGGGGGTGGAAAGGTAGGGCTGAATTGGGAGTTTGGGATTAACAAATGCTAACTATTATCTATATGTATAACTGAATCACTTTGCTGTGCGCCAAAAACTAACACAACATTGTAAAGCAACTATATTCCAATAAAATAAAATTAAAAAAAAGAATTGGCATTTTAACAAAAAGCTCAGGTAATTAATATGTCTTTCAAATTTTGAGAAGCACTAATCTAGATAAATTTTGTTATATACATTAAGACCTTTCCCGCACTTTTATCAGCTGATTATAAATGCTTCTCACGCCCCCAGCTTAGTTTCCCATGCCGTGAAGTTCATGCTCTATTCTCCAATGTCAGAGAAAGGAGTTAGTATTACAGTAGTGAGGAGGAGTGTCCTGAATTTCCAGCTAATGTAAAGGCATCACTTTTGGCAGCATTGCTTCTTTATTTTAACTATCTGGATGGCAAAATTTCCAAAATGCATCACACATTTCTTAATCTCTGAAAATAGGGTATACTGAACATAATTCACTCTTTCCTTGATAAATGCTGGTTATTATTATGAACATCAATAATAATTTTTGGAAACAAAAATCAGCTTAAAAACTAGTCAGTTATTCAGGCATTAATAAATCTTACTGGGCTTTCCACAGGCTATGATGTTGTTTTAATTCATTTCTTTCTTCATTTAATTAATTTTTTCTCCTTCTTTCATAGCAATGCTGCTTTCTCATTATGTTTTGCCACTCCCAGTGACAGTCTTTCCTCTCACTCCCGTTACTACTTAAGCAATTGTGTAATTCTGCTACTCACAGCTCTCTGCCTTATTGAGGCAGATTACTCTTTGTTGTTTTTGTGTTTATTTTTGCTTTTGTCTAGTATTTTCCCTTCCTTGTTTCTGATTTTCTTTTCCTGCTACATATTATCCCATGTGACAATTGCAGTCTTTTAAATTGCTATATTTAGTCCATTTACATTCACAGTACATAAGGATATGTCTGGTTTTATATTTACTGTCTATCTATTTGCTTTCTATTGAACTTGTTTTATCCTACTATTTCTTTCTTTTCTTACTCTTTTTTTTGTATTAATAAAATTGCTTATTATACTATTTCTACTCTGTAACTTTAAATTTTTAATATTATTTTAGTGGTTACCCTAAATTATAAGATATATTTTAGATTTATTGAAGCCTTATATAAATTAATAATGGAAAATTTTTAGTTTTAGTCTTACAAAAATTAATGATTTTAACACTTTCACAATAATGCTAAAATTTTAGAACACTTTAATTCCATTTAATTTTCTCAATTTTATTATTGTCATGTACTTTAACTCTACATATATTTAAAATTCTCAGACATACTATTATTGTTTTGCACATTATTATCTTTGTACATTGTTGTTTATACATTGTTTTTTCAATTGTTATTTCCAGTCAATATCCATTTATATTTACCCACATATTTACCCTTTTTGTTGGTCTCCATTTCTTGGTGCAATTTCATATTTTTGCTAGATATACACTTCTAGGTTGGCAGTTATTTTTGCTCAGCACTTTATGATGTCATTCCATTGCCTTTTGTTTTCATCATTTCTGTTGATGAGTCAGCTGTCCATTTTGTTGCAGGTAATATGTCTTTTCTTCTATGGCTGCTCTTAATATTTTCTCTTTCTATTTGGTTTTCAACTATCTTACTCTATGTCTCTAGGTGAGTTTTCACTTGTATTTGACATGCTTTAGGCTTATAGAATTTTTTGAATCTGTAGACTGATATACTTTGTCAGTTTGGGAAAATTCTTAGCATTATCTGTCCAACTATTGCTTCTGCCTCTCCTTTCTGTTAATTCTGAGACTCCAATAACACACATGTAAAATATTTTCATTTTTTCACATCGGTCAAAACATTGCAGAAGGAACATTTTTTCCTGGATGGGTTAAAGTAGTCTGCAACAGAACTGTGCAGCTACAAAGGACAATTAGGAAAAGATACAATTCAGAGATCCTTGGCTTAAGAGTATTGATGAGCTGCTGAGATAATGAAATCAGATAAACTAATATGAAAAAAATAGACCTTAGAAAAATGAGATGACATCTGTAGCTACTTTTACCCAGTATTCTCAGATTCTTGATGTGGGAAAATGGCTGAGAATCCAGAGTTAAAAGTTTCCACTTATCACATATCTTACAGGTTGCTAAATCAAAGAAAAGTTCATTTTTTTAGGAGCATGGTCAGATTTCAAGTCTTTTTTTCTTATCTATTTTGGTACGTAATGTAGTACAAATAAACTTGGCTTTAAATTTAAATAAATCTGCGTTTGAATCCTAGGTCCACTATTAGGTGTATGATCTAGGGTACATTAAATATTCTCTCTGAAAATGTTTACACATATTTTAAAAAGGAATAATAATAGTACTAAACATTTTGGATTGTGGTGATGAATAGCAATAGCTGAAATAAATGTGTTTGGTACAAAATAGATATTTGAAATGGCAACTGTTCTTAGAGAACACCTAAATTACCCTTTACATAATTGATGAAAATGTGCTAGGTGCTTTAAAAATAATACAGTTCTTTGTGCTGAATCATAAACCTCTGACTGAAACCCTGTAGTAATGACTCAAATGTGAATTGAAAAGGTGGAGTACTGTAATCTGTTCTCTTCATGACCGAACTTGTCATCTCTCTGAGCTCTTATCCTGAGATGTGAGTGCAATCTTATAGGAATGCAAGTGCTCAAACACATCTTTGCACTCATTTCACTTTTCCTCTCCAACTCTTCTTGGTCTCATATTAACTCATGGAGACTCTAGGACAAAGAACTTTATTGGAAAGAGGGAAAAGTTGTTTTTGTAGGCTCACATACTACACAATAGGCATAATTTGTAATATTTGAGATGAGTATGTGCTTTAATATTTGTTAAACACTTACTATGTGCCAGACACTAGTGCAATTATTTTACATGTATTAATATTTTTAATCCTTATAACAATGCTATGAGGTGGGTAATATTGCTATCCTTATTTTGTAGATGAGAAAACTAAGGTAGATATTTTAAATAATTTTTGCAACATTTCACAGCTGTGAAGTGGTAGAGCCAGGAAAACAACACTGGTGGTCTAATTCTTAATCACTATGTAATAATGTCTCTTACAATTACTACTATATTCACTATAAACATTGCCTTAGAGTTTGGAATCCTGGCTGGTTAAAATCATCATTCATTAAGGGCAGAAAAAGAAATGTGCATAGTTTTTGTTATGACTATACTTTGGAAATTCATTGTCTTTTTATGTATACTGAATTTAATTAAAATTCCTTGGGGGAACACATCCTATTCTTTAAAAACTACACTGCAACTAGTCTCAATGTCAGATAACTACATCTACCCCCAAATGAACATAAAAATATCCACTGGAGAATTTTCATCATAATTTGATATTTTTAAGTGCTTACAGAATATCAGCTCTGCATTTGGTAGTCTCTAGTTCTATTATGAAATGTTTGCCTGGATCTATTCCTTCAATAGTAAATACAGAAAATGGGTTATTATTATAAGAGAGCAGCTCCTTGAAATTATGCAATTCTAATTCACTCTCTTATTCATACTAAATCATAATACTGGTAGGGAATCTTCTTGCATTTCTGCTATGTCCATCATTTATTTAATCAAAAAATCTCACAGACATATTGCAAAATGGTTTAATAGTGTAGTTATCCTTTTAAAATTATGGCAAAATAAAAATTCTTTTTTCAAATATATATATTTATTTACTTATTTGGCTGCACTGGGTCTTAGTTGCAGCATGTGGGATCTAGTTCCCTGACCAGGGATCGAACCTGGGCCCCCTGCATTGGGAGTGTGGACTCTTAACCACTGGACCACCAGGGAAGTCCCTTTCCCCCCCCCCCCCATCATTTTCACCTTAACCTCCAATGGAAGAGTCATCAGAGCACAGGTAAAACCAACTTGAAATCAAGACTAACTCATAGTTTGGAAGGTTTCCTAGAATATAAAATTTCAGAACACAAATGTCACTTATCTGATGGCCTTTCCAAAACCTAGCTCTTAGATGTGTTATATGTGAACAGTCAGGTTTTTTAAGAAGTGTACAAATGGAATCCATGAACCATTTCTCTATATTTCTGCATTATATTTGTAGCATTCTACGTTAACTAAACGTGTTCTTTTCACAAACTCTCTCTTCTGTCACTTGCGCATTTGGGTAGCAGCCATTACCACAAGCTGGCTTTAGGAAACTCAAATATGTGAAATGTAAAGGATAAGAAATCTGGGGCTTCCCTGGTGGCGCAGTGGTTGAGAGTCAGCCTACGGATGCAGGAGACATGGGTTCGTGCCCCGGTCCGGGAAGATCTCACACGCCACGGAGCGGCTGGGTCCGTGAGCCATGGCCGCTGAGCCTGCGCGTCCGGAGCCTGTGCTCCGCAACGGGAGAGGCCACAACAGTGAGAGGCCCGCGTACCGCAAAAAAAAAAAAAAAAAAAAAGAATGAGAATAAGAAATCTGGCCACTTTTTCCGGGCTCAGGTTTTAAGCATGTGAACTTAATCCTAGTGTTCTCTGGGTTCTCCTCCTTCTGCCAGTAACAATTTCTAATTAGCTTTCCCAATGGAGGAAGAAGATGAATTATATTTTAATATCTAGAGACTAAAATTAGTTTATATTTTAGCAAGTTAGCACTTCTTAGCAGTTGATTTACTCTTGAAGCTGCAAAATCTGTGAGCTTGCAATTAATCATATGTTGGTCATTTTCTTTCAAAAATGTTCAGTTTGGCTGTCTGTATCATAATAGGGGAAAACATGTAATTTATGCAGTTTAGAAATTATAGCCCTGTGTTTAACTATGTCATAATATATTTTCTCACCCGCTCATTGTTCTTAACACTATAAAAGAATGTCATTTCACTGGAATTTATTTAAGCAAAACCTTTAAAATAAGATCCCTAGCAAAACAGTAACCTCTTGGAGTTGCACTTTATTTTTCTTTAAATGGGTGTTTTAGGATTTGTTTTGACCACTCTTGATCTTGTGGCAACTTTTAAAAATAAATTTTAAACAGAGGAGAGCATTTTTGGCTTTCTTTTTGCAATAAGAATACTTTATCTTTTTAAAGTTGTCTTTAATATTCTCATGTGCATAACACATGTATAAGTATTCTGTTAATATGCACAGAATACACAAAACAACTCCCCAGTGGCAATGTGATAATTTAAAGACACTATAAATTCAAAGCAATAGATATCTTTTAATTCATTGAATTAAAAAAAAAGGCACTTATTTAAAAATCAAAAACAGTACATATTTTAAGCAGTTTCCCCAACTAACCTCTGCCAGAAAATTAACCCAAAAACTGTCTGACATCCTTGAATAGTATATCACATGCATACTGATCACTCACTGTACTCTGAAACAAATCAATTAGCCTGCCAATTGTGTTCATTAGAATTCATTCATATCTCTATAAAAAGTTAATTAAAAATAAGAGTGAGGAGGAAATCATGTCTAACATTCTTATTAAATCCAAATCACCAAAGTAATTTCAAATCTAAATCAACAATCATTACTAAAACCCTCCCTCCAATAGGTACAGTCTACCTGAAAATCAGATAAAGCAGATGTGAACATGTAACTCTTTGATAAAGGTATTTGTTATATTATTATCATTATTATTTTATTTTCTTGTTGATGTGCCTCTTTTCGGCTAAACCTCTGAATTTTATTAGCACAGGTGAATACTAATACTAGCACTGTACCTCGTTTTTCAAAAAACTCAGTTTAACAGAGCATTTTAAAATGAATGACAGCACAAAATAACCAGGGGAACACAGCATTCTAAGCCAAATGAAATTATCTTGATATAAGGACCATAGCATGTAGAAACCAGCTGCCGAAACAGAAACAACTCCACAAACAGTAGCTTTCTGGTTCCTAAAAGAGACTCTGTTCCTAACATGCTATCTAAATGCCTCCGGTAGAGCTGTTGAAAGCAAAAAGTGTTTGAATGTGAAATGTTCTGATTATAACATGAAGCTCTCTCCCAGACTCTCTATTTCTTCCATATTGGGTAAGGCATCAGCTCCTTTTGTTTCCAGAGGCCCAAAATGAGAACCTATGTGAGGGTGGAAGAATCTTCCTGACAAGCCACAGAAAGCTCGAGACTAATTTCATATTCAGTTCTTGGCACTGAGGTCTGGGTGGAGGTGGGCAGGTCCACCCTGCCTTTCAGTCTCATTAATCATTTGGCTTTCCCTGGCTGCTCGCAGCATCTTCTGGAGGAACCCTCCTCTTTATTCATTCAGACAACCCTTTGGATTAAACAGAGCCAGCTAAATGTCAAAGCAAATCTGAGTCTTGATGCAGATAATCATTTCAATAATATTTCTCCATTTGTGCCCAAACACCAGGGGAATAAAGCTTTTCTGCTGTCAGGTACTGTAAGACTGCAGTTGGTATAAATGCTTGACACTGAGCCAGATGGCTTAGCCGTACCTCAAACATATGTTCAACAAGCAGGCTTGCACACATTGGAATTTTATTATTTTGAACTGGTGAGGCTTGCATATTTATTTACTTGACCCCCTTTGGTGCCACTTTGGTATTAAAACAATCAGTTATAAAGCTTCTCCAAGCAATAGGGTAGGGCTAGTTTATAAACTGCTTGTCAGTTTCATATCACCACCTACAGTGAAGTACTCCTCATCTTGTGGCCTCCTCTTGATAATTTAAAGAAAAAAGGTGGCAAGGTGCATGTGGGTGAGGCAGGAAGGAAACGGGAATTGAAGGAGAGAATGCTGGCCTACCTCAAAGATAAAGATGAATGTGCTCTTTTCTAACCAACTCTTTATATGACCTGGGGACAAGTAATTTTCTCATGTATTACCATATATATTTCACTCAGAAAATCTTGTCTGGGCTTTAAGGAAATCGACCATTAAAATATACAGCTACACATACCCTTCAAAATATCAGAGGTAAATCTATATACGTGTATACACACACAACTTTGCACCCACCATCATATACGTGTGTCACTGTATGTTTATATGTGTAATAAAAATGAAAAGTCATGCTATTGGTTTTGCCAAGGAAGAGTTTGCAATGATTACAAATATTTATCATGCTGCTAATATATTCCTCAAAATAAAATGTGAATGGTTTGCTACTTAGTGGAAAATATATTTATAGAAAAGTTAATTTCATATTACTTAATAGGTTCAAAGTCAGCTTTAAAAAAGGCCAGGGAAGAGAAATCAAAAATAGGAATAGTGCAAATGAAATATTCAGGTTTCTGTGTGTAGATTCTACACAGTGAAAATATTTTTACCGATAATAACATGGTGCCTTAGGGATTTTAGGGTTTATCAATTCCAAAGCTTTAACAGAAAGAAAATTCAGGCCCAGAAAAATGTATTGACTCACCCCAGATCACACAGCAAGTAAACATACACCAGAACAACTCAAGGCACGTGTCTCCCACCCACTACCCCACCTATTTTCTGTGTTATGTACATTTACCCTTCTACCAAAGTGAACTTTTGCTGAACAACTGGCTGTAAAACAAGTGTCCTACTGGGAGATACAAATCAACGTGAGATAAAATGCTCCTGGGACAATGGTTCTCAACACTATCAGACCCAATATATCCCTTTTTATAACGAATATATTGTAATGTCCCCAGTATTATTCTGAATTAAAATCCATAGATAATAAAACTTACTTATAGATAACTTTTAAACATAAACTCAGTGCCTTAATTATAATATAAAGAATAAGTGAATGGAAAGTAGAAATTGATGGAATATGTATGTATGTGCATGTGTGTATGTATGTGTTTTCTTATGTTAAACACTTGGAAACAACTATACTAGATAATATAGTGAAGTAATTAGATGTTTGCTCCTTAAGAATTGTCAGAAACATATAGCTACAAAATGTAGGGTATTTCATCAGTGACTTAAATACCATGAAAGATTGTTGCTGATGATTGACAAGATTTTCCAAGATGGTGAGCCAAATCTTAGTAAAATTCCAAACCAAATTACAACCATTGAAAGTTCATTATTTTGATTACTCTTATCTATGTGGTTTTGAATTCTTAAAAAAGGTTACACAGGGCTTCCCTGCTGGCGCAGTGGTTGAGAGTCCGCCTGCCGATGCAGGGGACACGGGTTCGTGCCCCGGTCCGGGAAGATCCCACATGCTGCGGAACGGCTGGGCCCGTGAGCCACCGCCGCTGAGCCTGCGCGTCCGGAGCCTGTGCTCCGCAGCGGGAGAGGCCACAACAGTGAGAGGCCCGCATACCGCAAAAAAAAAAAAAAAAAAAAAAAAAAGGTTACACATATTAAACTATGCAGATTGACCTTGTTTTAATATGTAAATTGAGACTCAGATAATTATCAACAGGGTTTTCAACTTCCTGAATGGCTATCTGGATGGACATTTAAAGATCATGCGGTATTCAGGACAGTTCTTCAGTGCAGGGACTGTCCTGTGAAGTACAAGATGTCTAATGTGGTACCTCCTGTCCAATAAATGACATTAGTTCTCCTCAACAACTGCAACAACCAACAATGTCCCCACAGCTCCCATAATGCCTCAGAGAAGAACCATCATCACAGAATATTGTAGGTGGGATATCTTCAGCACAGGAATCAAGGTAACTGATATCAAAACCTTGAAAAAGTTTAGTCATATATGAAGAATACATCATTTTAAATAAATTCTTAATTTTAAGCATTATACATGCCTGAATTTACATCCTTTATACATCTGCAGAAGGGAATTTCATTTTAAAGTGGCTTTAAATTGTGTCTTTGCAAACAGGTAACAGAACATAATTTCAAGATCAAATATCCTAAACAAACATTAATATAAAATATAGTTTTATTTAAAATGTAATTCATGTTAAATTTAATATTGGTTTAATTATATTTTATAATAACCCAATACTTAAAAACAACATCAAATTTTTTTGCAGTAGCAACACTTTTTTTTATGTAGATGTGGGTATTGAGTAAACACTATTTACTCAATATAGAATTTACAAGAGATTTTTATGTCAGTCTAGGGAAATAGTACAACTACCTCTGGAAATAAAAGATAACACATCTTTGAGTATAACTTGTGTTAGCTATCCTTCACATTTACATCTTTATATTGGCCTATGATCACTGCAATCAGATTCAGTAATTATGCACTTTTGGAACCCTTAATTGACTAGGATGCTGAGAATTCCTCTTATATACGTCCAGTTTTTCTTAGAGCCTTTTAACTCTCTCAACCCACCTGTATGTCAGCAACATGTTACACAATTCTTAAGAGACTATCTCATTATATATGTTACTCTAATACTTAATGCACTGTTTGTTACTTGTATTATTTCTTTTCTTTTCTGAATTGTTTAACTTTCAGTTGCAGCATTCCTCCACAAAAGAGCATAAAAACAGCATCTGCCTCTTAATTCTCTTCTCTGTTGTACTTTTACTGTATGAAAGATCTCCACCATATCCAAGAGAGAAATAGAAACAACTGAAGAACAGGAACCATTTCCATGTCATGATGGGTCTATACTGAAATGTACAGTGTATCTTTCTCTTTTTAAAATTACTTCATGTCATTTAGCCATTCCGAGGATTCCAAGACACAATGGAAAACTACAAAATACAAGGGCATTCAGTTCAGCGTTATGCTAAAGCTTCAGCAAGCCACTTTCCAACCAAATTAACAATAAAAATCACTGTGACTTGGACTAGGAACAAGGTTGTAGGGATAGCTTTCATTCCCTACGATAGCACAGAATACATTACTCCTTTTCTGAGGGTATTCTGCCAGTAATGTGCCCAATGCTACCAACGGGGACTTGTTTCTCTCAATCAAAATAGCTGGCTTAACACAAAAGTAACCAGTTTGTGGTGGGAGAAGGAAAGAGTAAAATTTAGTAAGCCCTGGTGCTGGGGCAGCAATAGCTGAATAAGAGTGGCATTATTAAGCACATGTAATTTGTTTTGCATCTCATAGGTGGGTAGTAGATGATGATTTTGAAAGGTGAAAATGAAAAATGACAGAGATAAGCACCTACTCTATTGTTTCCAAAACACAATCCCCTCCTTCACACTCACAACCAAGTTGGGAGGATGACTACTCAAATACAAGGTGCTGAGAGGAGAGATCAGAAAGATCATTGAATCTGAGCATTCATGTAGACACAAACAGCTGTTAACAAGTGGATGTGGTCCTGGATTTGGCATTAGAGTAATCAGTAGGGATAATATTTTATGCAACTAAGCAACCAGAGAGAACACAGAAATGAGATCTCAGAGGGCATGGAACTGGGGAAGATCCTTTAGAGTAATGATTTCTGATTTATGTATGTGCTATTCTTTCAGAGACCTGATTAAAATACAGATTCTGGTTCAGCAAGTCTGTGGCACAGCTTAAATTTGACTTTTCCAACCAACTCCCAGGTGATGCCCATGCTGTTAATCTGTGGACCACACTATGGGTAGTGATGCTTCAGAGAGCCTTGGAAACATAAGACCTTTCTTTAGAATTGGGAGGCTGATGGGAATTGTAACACGGAAATGTACATGCAAAGAGAAACTCTAGAAGGGCATGCTGATAAAAACAAAGAAACAAAACCTAGTAAGGTTAACATCACACATCGGAAACAGAAGGCAACAAGTAAAAGAAAAGACATCCTCCTCCTGCCCAGACAGAAAAAAAAAAACACCCAGCATATGAATGCAGTGCATAAATGTGCAAATGCAGTGACAGAGAGCAAGATGGAAGAAGGAATGCCTTTGTCTTGTGCTTCGTAAACCTGACCTAAAAGTATTCAGAGGACTATAGATAATAGTATTGGAAAAGAAGGCAAGCCACTTGTAGATAATGTGTGAAACAAAGCAAACAAAAAATATAAATGAAAAAACTGCATTTATACTGCAGGTCCTAATGGCTAAAAGGTTTTATAAATCTCTAGAAAGAAATCATTACCAGTGAAAAGAGAATGACTCTGATGCCGTCTATAATTGATTAGTTTTATAGATGCCTAAAATAATGCCCTAATAGTCCTGTTGCGTTTAACTAAATATTTGGTTTAACGTCACATGATAGCTTTCAAAGTTCTAAGTTTAAGAGACTCTCCAATCAATGTGAGAAAGAGAATATGGAAACAAGAGGGGATCCCACTACCCAATTAAAAACACTGCATTTGTCTCCTCACCAGTTATACCAAGGTTTTTGAGGGAACAATGTTCAAACCAAGATATTGGTTACTATAACGTCTGCAATACTACAGAAGATACACCAATTCTGATCAAGATTTTTCTTATTAGAAAAGGATATGATGCCAAATAACACATGCGTTAAGAAGATTGAGACCTTGAGCACGACTGGGCACTACAAAATTTTTATCATAGTTTTTACCCTATTAAGATTAAAGTAATCAGTGTGTAAGGCCACTAAAATTTGAGTTCATCTGTTAAAGAATTAAGGGTAAGAAGTATCCATTAGTGCTTAATTTCATTCCTAAGTCCAGATCTTTTTAAACACTGTTCTGTAGAAAATATTCCTGAACGAGGCAAGAACATAGACAATGATGTGTAAATAATTTTGATGATAAACCAACACTAATTTTGTATTACTTACTTGTTATTATCATTTTACTACAAAAGGATATGTCTTGGGATACGTTGTTGTCCCAACATGTGATAGGTCATTCTTTTCTTGAATGAATGAATGAATGAATATATTTTAACATATTTATTGGAGTATAATTGCTTTACAATGGTGTGTTAGTTTCTGCTGTATAACAAAGTGAATCAGCTAAATGTATACATATATCCCCATATACCCTCCCTCTTGCATCTCCCTCCCACCCTCCCTATTTCACCCTTCCAGGTGGACACAAAGCACGGAACTGATCTCCCTGTGCTATGCGGCTGCTTCCCACAACTATCTATTTTACATTTGGTAGTGTACATATGTCCATGCCACTCTCTCACTTTGTCCCAGCTTATCCTTCCCCCTCCCCGTGTCCTCAAGTCCATTCTTGACATCTGCGTCTTTATTCTTCTCCCGCCCCTAGGTTCTTCAGGACCTTTTTTTTTTTTTGGATTCCATATATATGTGTTAGCATACGGTGTTTTTTTTTCTCTTTTTGACTTACATCACTCTGTATGACAGACTCTAAGTCCATCCACCTCATTACAAATAACTCAATTTTCTTTCTTTTTATGACTGAGTAATATTCCATTGTACATATGTGCCACATCTTCTTTATCCATTCCTCTGTTGATGAACATTTAGGTTGCTTCCATGTCCTGGCTATTGTAAATAGTGTTGCAGTACATGACTCTTTTTGAATTATGGTTTTCTCAGGGTATACGCCCAGTAGTGGGATTGCTGGGTCATATGGTAGTTCTTTTTTTAGTTTTTTAAGGAACCTCCATACTGTTGTCCATAGTGGCTGTATCAATTTACATTCCCACCAACAGTGCAAGAGGGTTCCCTTTTCTCCACACCCTCTCCAGTACTTATACTTTGTAGATGTTTTGATGATGGCCATTCTGACCGGTGTGAGGGGATCCCTCATTGTAGTTTTGATTTGCATTTCTCTAATGATTAGTGATGCTGAGCATCCTTTCATGTGTTTGTTGGCAATCTGTGTATCTTCTTTGCAGAAATGTCTATTTAGGTATTCTGCCCATTTTTGGATTGGGTTGTTTGTTTTTTTGATATTGAGCTGCTTGTAAATTTTGGAGATTAATCCTTTGTCAGTTGCTTCATTTGCAAATATTTTCTCCCATTCTGAGGGTAGTCTTTTCATCTTGTTTATGGTTTCCTTGGCCATGCAAAAGCATTTAAGTTTCATTAGGTCCCAGTTGTTTATTTTTGTTTTTATTTCCCTTTTTCTAGGAGGTGGGTCAAAAAGGATCTTGCCATGATTTATGTCATAGAGTGGTCATAGAGTGTTCTGCCTATGTTTTCCTCTAAGAGTTTTATAGTGTATAGCCTAACATTTAGGTCTTTAATCCATTTTGAATTTATTTTTGTGTATGGTGTTAGTGAGTGTTCTAATTTCATTCTCTTGCATGTAGCTGTCCAGTTTTCCCAGCACCACTTATTGAAGAGGCTGTCTTTTCTACATTGTACATTCTTGCCTCCTTTACCAAAGATAAGGTGACCATATGTGCATGGGTTTATCTCTGGGCTTTCTATCCTGTTCCATTGATCTATATTTCTGTTTTTGTGCCAGTACCATAGTGTCTTGATTATTGTAGCTTTGTAGTAGAGTCTGAAGTCAGGGAGCCTGATTCTTCCAGCTCCATTTTTCTTTCTCAAGATTGCTTTGGCTATTCGGGGTCTTTTGTGTCTCCATAGAAATTTTAAGATTTTTTGTCTGGTTCTGTTGTAAATGCTATTGGTAGTTTGATAGGGATTGCATTGAATCTGTAAATTGTAGTCATTTTCACAATGTTGATTCTTCCATCCAAGAACATAGTATATCTTTCTATCTGTATCACCTTTAATTACTTTCATCAGTGTCTTATAGTTCTCTGCATAGAGGTCTTTTGTCTCCTTAGGTAGGTTTATTCCTAGGTATTTTATTCTTTTTGTTGCAATGGTAAATGGGAGTGTTTCCTCAATTTCTCTTTCAGATTTTTCATCATTAGTGTATAGGAATGCAAGAGATTTCTGTGCATTAATCTTGTATCCTGCTATTTTACCAAATTCAATGATTAGCTCTAGTAGTTTTCTGATAACATCTTTAGGATTCTCTATGTTTAGTATCATGTCTTCTGCAAACAGTGACAGCTTTACTTCTTCTTTTCCAATTTGGATTCCTTTTATTTATTTTTCTTCTCTGATGGCTGTCGCTAAAACTTCCAAAACTATTTTGAATAATATTGGTGAGAGTGGGCAACCTTTTCTTGTTCCTGATCTTAGTGGAAATGATTTCCGCTTTTCACCATTGAGAATGATGTTGGCTGTGGGTTTGTCATATATGCCCTTTATTATGTTGAGGTAGGTTCCCTCTGTGCCTATTTTCTGGAGGGTTTTTATCATAAATAGGTGTTGAATTTTGTCGAAAGCTTTTTCTGCATCTATTGAGATGATCCTATGGTCTTTCCCTTTCAATTTGTTAATATGGTGTATCACATTGATTGCTTTGCGTATATTGAAGAATCCTTGCATTCCTGGGCTAAACCCCACTTGATCATGGTGTATGATCCTTTTAATGTGCTGTTGGATTCTGTTTGCTAGTATTTTGTTGAGAATTTTTGCATCTATGTTCATCAGTGATATTGGCCTGTAGTTTTCTTTTTGTGTGTCATCTTTGTCTGGTTTTGGTATCAGGGTGATAGTGGCCTTGTAGAATGAGTTTGGGAATGTTCCTCCCTCTGCTATATTTTGGAAGAGTTTGAGAGGGATAGGTGTTAGCTCTTCTCTAAATGTTTGATAGAGTTTGCTGTGAAGACATATGGTTCTGGGCTTTTGTTTGTTGAAAGATTTTTAATCACAGTTTCAATTTCAGTGCTCGTGATTGGTCTGTTTATATTTTCTATTTCTTCCTGGTTCAGTCTCAGAAGGTTGTGCTTTTCTAAGAATTTGTCCATTTCTTCCACGTTGTCCATTTTATTGGCATATAGCTGCTTGTAGTAATTTCTCATGATCCTTTTTATTTCTGCAGTGTCAGTTGTTATTTCTCCTTTTTCATTTCTAATTCTATTGATTTGAGTCTTCTTCCTTTTTTTCTTGATGAGTCTAGCTAATGGTTTACCAATTTTGTTTATCTTCTCAAAGAACAAGCTTTTAGTTTTATTGATCTTTGCTATTGTTTCCTTCATTTCTTTTTGATTTATTTCTGATCTGATCTTTATGGTTTCTTTCCTTGTGCTAACTTTGGGGTTTTTTTGTTCTTCTTTCTCTAATTGCTTTAGGTGTGAGGTTAGGTAATTTATTTGAGATTTTTCTTGTTTTTTTTTGAATTTTATTTTATTTATCTTTTTATAGAGCAGGTTCTTGTTAGTTATCCATTTTATAGATATTAGTGTATATATGTCAATCACAAACTCCCAATTCATCACACCACCATCCCCCCAGCCATTTTCCTCCCTGGTGTCCATACGTTTGCTCTCTACATCTGTGTCTCTATTTCTGCCCTGCAAACCAGTTCATCTGTACCATTTTTCTAGGTTCCACATATATGTGTTAATATACGATATTTGTTTTTCTCTTTCTGACTTACTTCACTCTGTATGACAGTTTCTAGATCCATCCACGTCTCTACAATGACCCAATTTCGTTCCTTTTTATGGCTGAGTAATATCCCATTGTATATATGTACCGCATCTTCTTTATCCATTTGTCTGTCAAGGTCATCAGAAAATCTACAAAAACAAATGTTGGAGAGGGTGTGGATAAAAGGGAACCCTCTTGCAAGGTTGATGAGCTTGTGTTTTGATACAGCCACTATCGAGAACAGTATGGAGTTTCCTTAAAAAACTAAAAATAGAATTACCATATGACCCAGCAATCCCAGTACTGGGCATATACCCTGAGAAAACCATAATTCAAAAGGACACATGGACCACAATGTTCATTGCAGCACTATTTACAATAGCCAGGTCATGGAAGCAACCTATATGCCCAGCAACAGACGAATGTATAAAGAAGATGTGGTACATATATACAATGGAATATTACTCAGATTTTTCTTGTTTCTTGAGGTAGGATTGTATTGCTATAAACTTCCCTCTTAGAACTGTTTTGATGCATCCCATAGGTTTTGGGTCATCGTGTTTTCACTGTCATTTGTTTCTAGGTATGTTTTGATTTCCTCTCTGATTTCTTTAGTGATCTCTTGGTTATTTAGTAGTGTATTGTTTAGCCTCCATGTGTTTGTATTTTTTATAGATTTTTTCCTGTAATTGATACCTAGTCTTGTAGCATTTTGGTCGGAAAAGATACTTGATATGATTTCAATTTTCTTAAATTTACCAAGGCTTGATTTGTGACCCAAGATATGATCTATCCTGGAGAATGTTCCATGAGCACTTGAGAAGAAAGTGTATTCTGTTGTTTTTGGATGGAATGTCCTGTAAATATCAATTAAGTCCATCTTGTTTAATGTATCATTTAAAGTTTGTGTTTCCTTATTTATTTTCATTTTGGATAATCTGTCCATTGGTGAAAGTGGGGTGTTAAAGTCCCCTACTATGATGTGTTACTCTTGATTTCCCCTTTTCTGGCTGTTAGCATTTGCTTTATATATTGAGGTGCTCCTATGTTGGGTGCATAAATATTTACAATTGTTATATCTTCTTCTTGGATTGATCCCTTGATCATTATGTAGTGTCCTTCTTTGTCTCTTGTAATAGTCTTTATTTTAAAGTCTATTTTGTCTGATATGAGAATTGCTACTCCAGCTTTCTTTTGATTTCCATTTGCATGGAATATCTTTTTCCATCCCCTCACTTTGAGTCTGTATGCTTCCCTAGGTCTGAAGTGGGTCTCTTGTAGACAGCATATATATGGGTCTTGTTTTTGTATCCATTCAGCCAGTCTATGTCTTTTGGTTGGAGCATTTAATCCATTTACATTTAAGGTATTTATTGATATGTGTGTTCCTATTACCATTTTCTTAATTGTTTTGGGTTTGTTATTGTAGGTCTTTTCCTCTCTTGTGTTTCCTGTCTAGAGAAGTTCCTTTAGCATTTGTTGTAGAGCTGGTTTGGTGGTGCTGAATTCTCTTAGCTTCTGTTTGTCTGAAAAGGTTTTAATTTCTCTGTGGAATCTGAATGAGGTCCTTGCTGGGTAGAGTAATCTTGGTTGTAGGTTTTTCCCTTTCATCACTTTAAATATGTCCTGCCACTCCCTTCTGGCTTGCAGAGTTTCTGCTGAACGGTCAGCTGTTAATGTTATGGGGCTTCCCTTGTATGTTATTTGTTGCTTTTCCCTTGCTGCTTTTAATATTTTTTCTGTGTATTTAACTTTTGATAGTTTGATTAATATGTGTCTTGGCATGTTTCTCCTTGGATTTATCCTGTATGGGACTCTCTGTGCTTCCTGGACTTGACTATTTCCTTTCCCATATTAGGGAAGTTTCCACTATAATCTCTTCAAATATTTTCTCAGTTCCTTTCTTTTTCTCTTCTTCTTCTGGGACCCCTATAATTTGAATGTTGGTGTGTTTAATGTTATCCCAGAGTTCTCTGAGACTGTCCTCAATTCTTTTCACTCTTTTTTCTTTATTCTGCTCTGTGGTAGTTATTTCCATTATTTTATCTTTCAGGTCACTTATCCATTCTTTTGTCTCAGTTACTCTGTTTTTGATTCCTTCTAGAGAGTTTTTAGTTTCATTTATTGTGTTGTTCATCAGTGTTTGTTTGCTGTTTAGTTCTTCTAGGTCCCTGTTAAACGTTTCTTGTATTTTCTCCATTCTGTTTCCAAGATTTTGGCCCATCTTTACTATTATTACTCTGAATTCTTTTTCAGTAGACTGCCTATTTCCTCTTCATTTGTTTGGTCTGGTGGGTTTTTACTTTGCTCCTTCATCTGCTTTGTGTTTCTCTGTCTTATCATTTTGCTCACCTTACTGTGTTTGGGGTCTCCTTTTTGCAGGCTGCAGGTTTGTAGTTTCTGTTGTTTTTGGGTCTGGCCCCAGTGGGTAAGGTTGGTTCACTGGGTTGTGTAGGCTTCCTGGTGGAGGGGACTGGTGCCTGTGTTCTGGTGAATGAGGCTGGATTTTGTTTTTGTGGTGGGGAGGACCGTGTCTGGTGGTGTGTTTTGGGGTGTCTGTGGCCTTATTATGATTTCAGGCAGCCTCTCTGCTAATGGGTGGGGTTGTGCTCCTGTCTTGCTAGCTGTTTGGCATAGGGTGTCCTGCAATGGTCATTGAGTAGAGCTGGGTCTTAGTGCTGAGAATGAGATCTCTGGTAGAGCTTTCGCCACTTGATATTACATAGGGTCAGGAAGTCTCTGGTGGACTAATGTCCTGAACTTGGCTCTCCCACCTCAGAGGCTCAGGCCTGACACCCGACTGGAGCACCAAGACACTGTCAGCCATTCAGCTCAGAAGAAAAGGGAGAAAAAAAAAAAAAGAAAGAAAACTAAAGTTATTAAAATAAAAAATTTAAAAAATTACTAAAAATAAAAAAGTGATAAAAAAGAAAGAAGAGAGCAACCAGACCAGAAAACAAATCCACCAATGACAACAAGTGTTAAAAACTATACTAAAAAAAAAAAAACAGAACAAAACAGAAAATAATGGACAGACAGAACCCTAGGACAAATGGTAAAAGCAAAGTTATACAGACAAAATCACACAAAAAAAAATACACATACATGCTCACAAAAAGAGAAAAAGAAAAAAATATATATTTAAAAAAAGGAAGAGAGCAACCAAATCAATAAACAAATCTACCAAGGATAATAAGCTCTAAATACTAAACTAAGACAAACATAAAACCAGAAACAAATTAGATTCAGAAAGCAAACCCCAAGTCTACAGTTGCTGCCAAACTTAACCGCCTCAATTTTGGGATGATTGGTAGTCTATTCAGGTATAACACAGTTGCAGAGTATATCAAGTTGATTGTGGAGATTTAATCCCCTGCTCCTAAGGCTGCACGGAGAGATTTCCCTTTCTCTTCTTTGTTCCCAGAGCTCCTGGGGTTCAGCTTTGGATTTGGCCCCACCTCTGCATGTAGGTCGCCTGAGGGCATCTGTTCTTCACCCAGACAGGAGGGGCTTAAAGGAGCAGCTGATTAGGGGGCTCTGGCTCACTGAGGCCGTGGGGAGGGAGGGGTATGGAATGCAGGGCGAGCCTGCGGTGGCAGAGGCTGGCATGACATTGCAACAGCCTGAGGCGTGCTGTGTGTTCTCCTGGGGAAGTTGTCCCTGGATCACGGGACCCTGGCAGTGGCAGGCTGCACAGGCTTCTGGGAGGGGAGGTGTGGATAGTGACCTGTGCTTGCACACAGGCTTCTTGGTGGCTGCAGCAGCAGCCTTAGCGTCTCATGCCCGTGTCTGCACTGATAGCCATAGCTCACGCCCATCTCTGGAGCTCATTTAGGAGGTGCTCGGAATCCCCTCTCCTTGTGTACCCTGAAACAATGGTCTCTTGCCTCTTAGGCAGGTCCAGACTTTTTCCCGGACTCCCTCCTGGCTAGCTGTGGCGCACTAGTCCCCTTCAGACTGTGTACACGCAGCCAACCCCAGTCCTCTCCCTGGGATCTGACCTCTGAAGCCCAAGCCTCAGCTCCCATCCCCCACTGGTCCCGGGTGGCAGGTGAGCAGACAAGTCTCTCAGGCTAGTGAGTGCTGGTCAGCAATGATCCTCTGTGCAGGAATCTCTCTCTCTCCGCTTTGCTCTCTGCACCCCTGTTGCTGCACTCTCCTCCATGGCTGCAAAGCTTCCCCCTCACCCACACCCCTTCTCTGCCAGTGAAGGGGCTTCCTAGTGTGTGTAAACTTTTCCTCCTTCACAGCTCCCTCCCAGAGATGCAGGTCCCATCCCTATTCTTTTGTCTGTGTTTTCTTTTTTCTTTTGCCCTACCCAGGTATATGGGGGAGTTTCTTGCCTTTTGGGAAGTCTGAGGTCTTCTGCCAGCGTTCAGTAGGTGTTCTGTAGGAGCTGTTCCACATGTAGATGTATTTTTGACGTATTTGTGGGGAGGAAGGTGATCTCCACGTCTTACTCCTCTGCCATCTTGAAGGTCCCTCCTCATTCTTTCTTATTAATGTTTACTGGCTCTAGGCAAAATTATAGCCTAACTTACATTACTGTTAGATCATCGTCTTAGCTTAGCTTTCTTACTTCTTTACTGTTGTTTGGAATAAATATTTGCAATGCAAACTAAAGTGCCTCCACCCCTTCCCACCTGGGCTAATCTCTTTTTCTTTTTTCCTGCAATCATATTTCTCCCCCTCCTCATTTTAATATCATTACTTCTCCTACACAAACACACACACACACACACACACACACTTTTCTATCTATGCCTATAATTCCTAACCCATAGCGAGAGCAAGGACAACAATTCTAGTCTTATTTTTACTAGTGGTGCCTATGAACTTTGCTCAATATCAGTTGCAGTGAAAAGGATTAAATGGTACAATAGCTAGCCACTGCCTTTCAAGGTTTGTTTCTGTTTGTTTTTAATAGGTAATCTGGCTTCACTGATACTAGCAGCATGATCTTACAAAATCCAAGCACTCATGGCTTCAGGGAAAACAATTAAAAACCAGAAACAAGTCCATGAAATTATTGCCTCCCTATGTAAAGTGTTATGGGGTAACAAAAGCATCCAGATTCACTTCTGAAACTCAGGATGGACCCGATCTCAATGGCATTCCACAGACAGTCTATTTACGCAGCCAGAATCTTTCACAGTACATTATGGATTTCTGGGACATTAGAGACTATACTTCAGCATGTCACCCAAAAGTATCCAGTTTGTGGGTAAACTGTAGTAAATATTTTACTACAACTGTTTCTGATATTCAGTTCCTTATTTAGATATTACCTAAGTTTTCAGTTCTAAAATGCTGACTTGAAACACATTTTGGTCATCACCAGGGGTTAACAGGGCAGGAGGATAGGGAGCAATGTGTGTGGAGTTTAGGGAAGGAACTTAAAGGAAGAGATGATGCTGTCTATCAGAGATGATGTCATTTGATTCTAATACTCTTTTGGAGGTATTAACATTTTTCAGTGACTATAAATGCAATTTTTTTTTTTTTTTTTTTTTTGTGGTATGCGGGCCTCTCACTGTTGTGGCCTCTCCCTTTGCAAAGCACAGGCTCTGGACGTGCAGGCTCAGCGGCCATGGCTCACAGGCCCAGCTGCTCCCTGGCATGTGGGATCATTCTGGACCGGGGCACGAACCTGTGTCCCCTGCATCGGCAGGTGGACTCTCAAGCACTGTGCCACCAGCGAAGCCCTGTAAATGCAATGTTTTCACTGTTTCAGAAAGTAACCATGACTTGCAGTTGAAATAAGAAGTAATGTTTTAAGGAAATTCATAGTTCTGGTAAATTTGATAAAGCTAACCTATTATTCTATTATCTAACTTTTGTGATGGTACACAGTTTGTGTAATACATAACTTTCTAAAATAATTAGTTTCCAGTTTACCTAAAAGGATAATATTAATAAGGAATCTCTCCTCAAGATAATTTTAAAACTTTGATTCCATCGACAAATAACTGGCTTGTAAAATTCCAAATTAGTGGTAAACCCTCATAACTGAATCATAAACATTAATGTAAGTTTGTTCATTTTTAAATCCATGTAAATGAAAGTAATATTTCAGAGTATTTCTCTCAAGAGAAAGCCAGCTGCTAATTAGGATCAGAAATCAATATGCTCTGCTATCACAACTTCTCCCAGTCTGTCTTTGCATTTTCTTTGATTTTTTTTCCTCCTCCCTGTTCCCCTGATGAAACTGTTCACCTTTTTCTATCAGTGCTTCTTTCTCAGTGTACCTGGAATCCACCCACTTTCCTTCAACCTCACTCCTTATCCTGCTTGAGGTTCTTTGGACCTCCTCAAAACTACACCACTGCAATAATCTGCTAACAAGTTTCTAATGGTTCACCCCCTCCTAAAGTTCTATAGAGTTAATTTCACCTTATCATTCCCACTCAGCAATCCTATCCTTAGGATAAAGCTAATATCTCTTATCCTGATGTTGAAGAACTGACAGAGTTCAGATCCAAAACATCCTTCCAATTTACATGCTGGTATTTGTTTATGTCATAGTCTCTATCCCCTACATATAACATGGGCATTCGTACCTTTATAATTTTGTTCATGGTGTGTGAGAGTGTGTGTTTGTGTGTGTGTGTGTTCAGAAATCTGTCCTCCAATCATCTCTGATCCTTTGCCATCATGAAACATGAACTCATTCTCCAGTTAGTCCACAGAGTCTTACTCGTCTCCTCTCTCTACTGAGCTCTCTGAATTCTACTTCTGAAAAGCTATTTGTTAATTATTTATTGCCTGGAATGATAATTCACTGTTTTCCATTGAAAGTTTTTCTCTGGCTAACAAAAGTAAAAGCTTAAAGACAAGGGTGGTGGGCTTCCCTCGTGGCGCAGTGGTTGAGAGTCTGCCTGCCAATGCAGGGGACACGGGTTCGAGCCCTGGTCTGGGAAGATCCCACATGCCGCGGAGGAACTAGGCCCGTGAGCCACAACTGAGCACGCTGAGCCTGCGTGTCTGGAGCCTGTGCTCCGCAACAAGAGAGGCCGCGACAGTGAGAGGCCTGTGCACCGCGATGAAGAGTGGCCCCCACTTGCCACAACTAGAGAAAGCCCACTCACAGAAATGAAGACCCAACGCAGCCAAAAATAAATAAATTAATAAACTCCTACCCCCAACATCTTCTTAAAAAAAAAAAAAGAAAAGACAAGGGTGGTATACCTTATTTATCTGCATAGTACCTGGCCATATTATGAGTATAATAGCTACTCAATAACTATATATTTGAATGATAAGAGCAAAAGATTTTGGTACAACTATATCAAGTTATCAAGAGAATTTATTCCATAAAACTGACAATACTAAGTATATATTTTCATATCAAATTATATTTTAAAATGTGCTATGAAACATACGTGTTAAAGTGAATGTCACTTCAGTAATATGCATAAATGTCTACTAAATTATATATTTTTAAAATTCAGATATTCATATATTATAATTTTTAATATATCTATAATTTTAAGATAAATTAGTTGAGAGAAGTTTTCTATAAATCAAAATAAACTTATATCAAATTTACAGCATAATAAATATTCCAAATATCAAACTGAAACAGAAGTCAAAAAGGATATTTAAACTAGAATATATCAGTAGAAACTAATTAATATTAATAACAGTGTTTATGAATTCAGCATACTGTTTCACTTCCAGTATTTTTCACAAACATTTCAAGAGAATGTTCTGTATTTCAAGAGGGCCTTTCATATTCTTTTTTGGGGGGGCAACTTTCATAATCTTCATAGAAAATAACTATTAACAAGTATAATGTGGCTCATGTAAATATCACATCTTCAATATGATTTACCTTATCTTTATTATTTTATATAGGGGTTTTCATAGCTCATAAAAAGAAGTTCATGACATTAGCTTAGTTATTGATTAACCCCATTATCTAATCAGTGTATAAATGTTGTCAGTTCAAGCAGTAAAGAATTTTGACTGTGTTCTTTTATTTCCAGACTCTTATTTCTAAAAGATATATGTATTATACCTAAAGATCAAATCATAGTTACTTTTTGGAGCGAAGTTACTCCAACAGTAACAATTGGAGTTCAGGATGATTTTACCAAAAGTTTACCTTTTTTAGCTTAACTTTAACTTGAATACGAGTGTAAATATGGAAATGCCAATTGTTTCTGATCCCTGTTCTAAAGTGAAGGATATAAGAAATTGAATTCATATAACAATAGCTGATGATAATTTAAACAAAGAAGTGGCAACATGAAGTGGGGGGGACTCCCCATCTGGGAATCAAAGGACCCAGGTGCAGGTCTTTCCTAACATTCCAGATGACCTGAGCTACATCTGAGACAGTTCTTTATATATGAAATTAAATCTGAGGTGCCAGGACATGGTAAGCATGAAATTTCAGAGAAAGTGCTTGACCCTATGAAAAACGATCAATATTTCAGGTCTCTTAAAATTCCTCACTCACTTGGAAAATATGAAAGGGTTGACAGTGGATTTCCAGATGGTATTTCTTTGGTGAGAGTTGCTGCCAAGCTATGGATTCCATTGAAAATGGACCAGAATATTTGCCTCTCATTTTTAATCGAGAAAAAAGGGCTTCAGTAGGACTGTTCATAGACCTTAATGGGAACTTCAGCAGCTTGCCACACAGTAGACTGGTGTCTGACACATCATGAGGAATCTAAAGACCTGAGGTGGCAGGTGAGAGAGAAAATGGAGGCCGGATGGGGTAGAAATACTCCCCTACCCATAACAAGCACAAAAATGTGTGAGGGTTTCTCATTCATTGGGCCAAAAATGACTAAGAACTGATTGGAGTCACTTCCAATTCTGCCAGGAGTGCCGTTTGGAACTCAGTATGAAGAGGCTCATGGGAAGACCAGGTTCTAGAGAAATGGCTGCTGTTTGGAAGGCCTAGCAAAGGGGACCTCTGAAGAATCTACAGAAATTCCCAGACAAGAAAGTCATCTTCAAATAGTATCAACACTCAGAGAATGTGCAGCAATCTTACATAATACGAGTGTACTTTCTGTGCTTCATTTCATTGGCTTCCTCTCTGCATACTGTCTTCGGAAGACCCAGAAACCACTTTGCAAGCTGAGGGAGGAGGGACAGAAAATGAGAGAAGATACTGGCTGTACCCACTTACCAGGTGTCTTTGCCTATCTGAAATCCTCCCCAACTGAGAGAATGGGAAAGATTTCATCCTTAGTCAAGTTTGGAACTGGGTGTTCTAATATCAAACTGAGACTGTTTTGTGAGTTAGAGGAAGTATATATCCTATCATTACCTAAAAATGACTACAAAGTCATGGCATCCCCAGAATTTTCATGCAGCAGCAGGAGAAAATTTGCCCTATAGTGCATATTTTGAATGGAGACGGGGAAAGAAAAATAAAGTGAATTTGATTATATTCACCCAGTTGTGCTAGTTCAACATGCAAGTCATGCTACTTAATTTGTGTGTCTCTCGGTTTCCTCATGTGTAAGACAAGTGTGGAGAAGGTGTTTTTAGAATTAGATATTTTATATCACTGAAGTCTGTCTTTTCTGGGAGATAGGAAGGGAGGAAGAGAAGTAAAATCATATTTCATGAAAGTAGCTCAACCCTAATAGCAAAACCTGATTGAGATAGCCTGTACCCACCCACAAACACAACTGAACACTACAAATCAAAGTCTCATAATGACATAGACATAAACATCCCAGCAAAATAATGGTAAATTGAATTCAGAAGTGTATTAAAGAATAATAAGCCATGACAAAATAAATTTTTATTCTATAAATGCAAAGATAGATCAATAAAAATAGATCTGCTAATATAATTTATCCTATTATCATCTTAGATACTATGAAAAAGCATTTTATAAAAGTCAACAAAGACATCTGATTTTAAAACAAGTAAATATTCTGAAATCTAAGTGAAAGTTCTCTTTAGAATAATAATGACTATCTAATACTGCAGAGAATATCATGCCTGCTGTTAAGACTCAAAGAACTACTATGTGTCAGAGAGAGAAGATTTTCCATTATCAATTCAATGTTCTACATTGCTCCAGAAGTTTTAGATAATGCAATAAGAAAATAAATATAATTAAATATAATCAGGAAAAGTATTAATTTCAACTGTTCCTTTTTTCTGTGATATCATAATTAAAATGGCCTCCCTATCCCCATATTATTAAAATAGTCATTTATATGTCTCCTAATATGTTACTGTATTTGAAATTTAGAGGTAGGTAGCGATCTAAATTCTCCAAATATCCAAATAATTACAGCAAGAATATTCATTCAACAATCATTCCCCTCCCTTCACTATACCAAAACACCACTTTATCATATATAAAATGTTGCACACATATTCTTGAACCAGTTTCTGGACTCTGTATTCTCTTCCAGATAATCTGTATATTTTTGAACCAACATCACGCTGCGTTAGTTATTGTTGCTTTGTAATGCATTTTGAAATCTGATGGGAAAATCTGCCCACCCCTGTGGACACTCTTTCTACTTGACCCAAGAACTATTTTGAACTTACGCACTTTATAATCATCATGGGGGATTACTTATTCTATCCGTTGTTAAACACTGCTCAGATAATGCAGACAGTCCTGTTTATGTTTGGGAGATTTACTGAAGATCTGTTAAGTGTTTCATGAACACTTTAAAAGAATTTTGTATAGTATACAAATTTAATCAACATCATTATCATTCCAATTTCCCATATCCTTATTTATTTTGAAATCTCCCAGTTTTTCATTTGATTTTTAATGTGCCTGTTTTATATGTGTAGTGACTTTTTCACATCTACAACTCAGGAGTATAAGAAATGTAACTTTATTCTTCCCCACTGAAATTCATCTCTCTCAAGTCTGCATTTCCCCTGATGTTGAAAACTTGCCAATTTAAGGGAATGTGTCCTCCTCCAGGTCAGACTTAGGGTCTCTGGAATATGCACTCAGGAAAATTATTTCTTTCTCCACTACCCATATTTTTCCTTCTCCTCTCCTTCCTCGGAGATCTGAGCTCCCAGGAACTCACATATTATTCCTGTTCTAGTGGCAGGGCATCTGGCCACACTCTCTGCAGCCTCCAACTGGGCCTGGCTTGTGCTTCCTGTCAACACTGGCTCTTCTGTTAATGTCCATCTCTGGCTTGATAGTTATATGTCTCTTGACATGTAACTTGCAAAACCTTTTCAAGCCTGCTGATCTAAACAATTTCTCTCAAGCTTTTGGGAAAACTAGAAAATTTCAGAGAAATTTTTAGAGACGTGAAATCTCAACATGACCTAACATTCTACATGATCAAACTTTGGATGTGATTTAAACTGCTGTGATTAAAAGCAAAACAAAATCTGCTATTCTACTAACTTATTCTCCCTGTTTTGTCTCTTCCGAAGCTTCCTCCAATATATACATACACTCTTCCCTAAATTTACTAATTTAAATCTTCTTGTTTCTGCTAATTTGATACCTGTTTCTAATACAATTGCTCTACATGATACCTTGCCTTCTAATACAACTGTCTCTTATAAATACAACCAAATGAACAGCCAAGGAAGGTTTATGGGTTTTACAAAGCACAGAAAGAAAAAAAACCTTGGTTAAATATGTCCCAATATAATCCTTCTACATGTATTATATTGCTGTGTTATTACACGCACACACAAATTTTGTCACTATATCTTTTTTCTCAGAATACCTTTTGACAAAATAAGATTAATCTCCTTGTCTCATTTATCGTTTTTAACTAAAAATATGTATTTGCTGTACTATTTCTTTTATTGTCTTTACATTTTTATTTTATTTCATTTTCCTGACACATCTTTGCCCTCTATTTTTCAATTTTTCAACCTACATATGTCATTTTCTTTTGCGTGTTCCCCTTAACCATCGGTCTTTGTTTCTAAATAGGATGTATAACTGACTTATTTACAGTGTCATATCCTATATTCTTAATCTTCTCATTTGCCACTTTGCTTTTTTAGAAAATGTTCCCTTGCTGTTTTCCTTAATTTCTATCTATTGGTAAATAGATTATGCTTTATTTGCCTCTTTTCTTTGGAGACTTAGAAGATAACATACGTGAATAATTTGGAGAGCATCTTTGTAGTTTTTAACATGCTTGTGTTTATATATATCTGTATGTATATGTGTATACATACATATACATTTACTATCAAAAATAAAATTGTTGTTTATTGATTCCTCCACTTGCAAAATGAAGAACAAACATAATTTAAATTCTCTTTCTCATTGCTCTAAAAATGTTTTTATTTTGTTGCCAATATCTAAGATTTTGGACCCAGAACATGATTAATAAATAATTTTTTTATACCACAGTTCTTTTTTTCAAGAACTGTTTTAAATATGCATTGATTTTTAAGCATATTTGCCGTGATTGTCTAAGTATAATTCTGTAATCTATAGTTAAATTATACCATAATTTGCCATTTGTGAGACCTCCCATTTGATTTAACCACTGGTCGGTTGATATATGTCTGACTAATTTTTTTAGGAAAGGAGCATAAGAGGTGCACTCCTGACTATTTTTTCTAGGTAAAGTACATGGGAAGTAAAATTGTATATATAATTTTGGATAGCACATGAAGGGTAGAAATTCTGGATTCTGGAAGAACTGAGGCTCTTTTGCTATGGTCTGTGCACATGAGGTTTTGTGACACTATTTTTCCCTCTCAAGAATCAGTTGATATTGTTCCCTTGACATCTGTTGATTGCTATTCCAGGGAAATCTGAGATTAAGATGGTTTTGTGCCTTTTAATGTAATCTCTTTTCTGTCTAAATGCTTATAAAATGTTTACTGTGTTTGATTATGAAACAAATTCACCAGGAATGGTCTAAACATTACCCTCTTCTTGGAGACACTTTTCCTGAAGATTCCTGTTAATATCCCGATTCAAGTCTTTCTTCACTTGAGGAAAGTTTTCTCTTCTAGTATTGCTGTGTATGTATATTGATTCTATTTCATTTATTTTCACCTCTTAAACAAGGTTACCAATTATCTGTATATTTGACCTTTTAAAAATATTTTTTACAGTTATCATCTCACACAGTTTTAATTTTTAATACAAAGACCCTGTGTTTTCTAGAAAGTGTTTTCATGTTTGTCCCCAACATAAACTTTCTACTTCTATAATATGGATTTTTTTCTTAACTGCTTTGAAAGCAGATTCTAACTGTGCTACTGCATTCTAGGTTTCTTTACAACCTTTCCATGTTTCTAGGTTGAATTTTATCTCTGCTAACATCTAATTTAGTTCCTTTTTATCTCATCCTGTCAATATTATTTTTTATCTCTTCCTTAACAAAAATGTATTGTAAATAAAAACAAGTGTTATAAAAATATACTTTGCTTTCATATTGATTGTAAACTTTTAATCTTTCTCTGTATCATAAGGCAAATGCACTTTTCTATTCATGTTAAAGAAAATTTCTGAAGTCTCATGTCAAATATATTTCATTGTACACATCCCTCAGAGTACACGACTTTCACTACTTTTTCATACATCTTTCTTCTATAGGCTTCATCAGGATACAATATCTTACCTGCACTCATCTATATCCAGGAAGATTACACTATTGGGACATCTTATATACCTGTATGACTACAGAAGAGTGGCCATGATAGGGATGGCAGGAAAGGAAATGCCCCTAGTCAACATAGTGTCTTTGGTCTCTGGTCCATGAAGATCTGATATCACTGATATAGGATTGTTAATGGTTGGTAGAAATCTGCATATAGTCTAATATTGTTAAGCAGAAATTTCTTATAAGATTTTGCAGAATTGATGAAAATCCCTAATTTCTAATGCTGCTGGAGTATTCTGCTCTTAATAGCAAAGGAATCTGTGACCATTTCTTGGGAAGCTGGGAGAAGAAAAACAGTTGCTGCTAGTTCACCTCTATTATCCCAGAACCAACCTCATCATATATAGTTAAACAGAAATAAACAACTTTATTCCCCTTTTGACATAACTCTGTTTTGCACCTTTTACCCATGCATTCTTTTCTATCTCAAGATCTTGGCAATGCAGATGAAAAGAGAAGACAGTTTACTTAGATTAGATATATTAAGTACACATTCATTCCATGCTGACATTAAGAAAATTAAGGAAAAAACAGACATGGTTGGTTTTTTTCCTGAGTTGCAACTAGATTCTTAAAAGCCAAAGGCAATGCATTTCTAACAAGTGAACTGCTAATAGTGACTCCTGTAAAAACATGAATGAAAGAGGGGAGTCTCTGATTATTGCTTTATATACATGTGCATTTTTAGATTTTTCTTAATAAAGTTTATAATTAAAGGTGAGCATAAAATTTAAAATACTTTTACTTTAAGCCCCTGCTAGATATAAGATAGTACATTGGGCTCCCTAAGCTATCAGACACAGCCTTTGCTTATACTATACAGATAGAGAAGCCAGAACACATTCAAGAAAAGAAGGCTAACAGTATTGTTTCTGCTAATTGCAGTGTCACCCTTACCTAAAATGAGTGTTTCTGAATTGTAGAAGCTCAAAAGTCCATAACCCCAAGGATCATCATCATATTCTTACAATGCTTCCTGCTTGTCAGGCTAGACTGAGTTAGACTTTGGGAATCCGTATTTCCATATGAGATGCATTTTGGATTTTCTAAATAAAAATGAAGTTTCTGAATTAGAGTTTTTAACTAATAAATATTCGTGATCTATATGGACCTATTACTATGACCATTTATCAAAGTATATATGTTCTTTTGTCCATTTCCCCAAAATTTCTTTCCATCTACCTATGCTGCTGGAACTGAAGCTGCTTTGAGGATGATAACCCAATCCAATGCCAGGAGTGTTTTCCTTTGAAAAGACCTGTCACTTTGTGTCAATTGTAGGAATTTGTGTCAATTTCTGAAGTCATTTCAAATTTGCTTTGCATTACATCATTTTGCTCATGTCTCAAGCAACTGAAGATGTACCCGAAAATTTATTGGACAAGACAGTTCCCTTCCTAAGTGCAGATAAGCCTGAAAGGCAAAGGTGAAAAACAGTCAATGTTTTAGGAGCAACTAAAACATCTAACTAAAATGTCACAAAACTTGAATGTTTGGATTTGATCTTGTGTCATTACAAAATGATAAATTCAGCTAGAATTAACTTATTGATTTTCTATTTTCCTAGCTTTTTGTGAATCTTTGATCTAAACTTTATATATTTTAAAAATACCTATCTTTTAAATAGCTGGCATTTTCTATTCAATGATAAAATAAAATTGCTGTCTTATACACAGTAGACTCTATGAATTGAGTTGCTTTTCTAACAGTAGGGAAATTTGCACCCCATCACCAACACTCTTATCACTTTTTCTCCGAGAGAAATGTGGTTGGGAAGTAGACTTGGTCCATGTAAAATGTTGTCTCATTATCTGAAGAGACATTATACTTAGTATCATAATTTAACCAGCTGGAATGATATTTGGCTTATTTTCTAAGATTGGTTCTTTTAGAAAATAAATAAGCACTTAAAATTGAGGTATGCAAAAGCATCTACCAGTCTTGAAGTTCTTCTGTCCCCAAAATTTAAAATTTTTTTGGCATCTACATTTGTTTTGCTCTAAAGCAGGACCACTTAAAATTTAGCATACCATACTGAGCTAGGAATATAGGGATTAATATTCAATATATAGACAATATATGAAGGAACAGATTTTTTATGACATTTCTTTTCATGAGTGAGAAGGGACCTAATAAATTACTTTATTAAATCTCCTCTCACAAGTGAAGATAAATGTCATCAAGGGCTTAAGCTCTCATGTATCACATATATGTACAGTTCTTCTGTTTATCTTCCTGTGTTTCTATATTTTGTCAAAATCTTCCGGTGGACTTTACTTCATCATCAAATCTTTTTCTCTTTAAGATAAAAAAAAAATGAAATAATACATTGAGAAGAAAATGTCTGATTTCATTTAGGTTTTTGTTCTACTTGGTATATCTGCTCTTGGATTACTCTGCTTTTATACTTTTGTAAATTTTTTTGTAATTTCTTATCTCCGAGGGCAGAATAGATGAGAGTAGCTATAGCATTGACTTTTTAATGTTGAATAAGAATTTAGACATGTTTTATATCTTTTTCTAAGCATCCTTTGTGTCTTTCTGGTTTTTCTTTGTCTCAAGTGATGTTGCTTCTCCCAAAACTTTTACCTCCTCTTAGACAAAGTTTCATCAAACAGCCAGTGTTGTAAGTTAGACACAAAGATGTCATCTTGTACTCTTCTGTTACCCTCAGGCCACATATCTTCCTAAACTCTAAATTCTGAGGATTCTACATTTTCATTATTATTCCTCTCTCTTTCCATTTGTTAATGCCTTGGCTAAATGCTCATAATCTTTTACCTAGACAATTTTTACAGTCTCCTGAAGCAGTGGCTTTCAAGCTTTCTTTCCTATCACCATGAAAAAATATATTTACATTATGACTCATTATATATACACATAAATAAAAATGAATATATAGGTAAAATAAGTTTCCAAAAAAAATCATTCCTCTTAACATGTAATGCTCATTAATGTTTTCTATTCTATTCCATTTTTAGAGGCAAAATTGATTTTACAACCTCACTGAGGGGTTGCTATCTGCAATTTGAGAATAACTGCAAAAGAACTGCCCTACTCCTGCCAACACCAATGACTTTCCCACACTGCCAACAAAAAGTTCTGTGTTCCACCTATCTAAACACATAAGTTCTTCCCCTTAAAGCCCTTGTTCCAACTACTGGATAAAGTCTAAACATATCACTATATCATGAAATCAAGTCTCTCCTTGCTTACACCTACATATCCTACTCCCCAAACTCACAGACTCAAGCCATTCCATTTTATATCTGTATGTCTTTCCACACAGTACTTCTGCTCAGAAAACTACCTCACTTAACTCTTCATATTTTTTATCCTTCAAAACTCTGCTCAAACATCTTTTTCTCTCTCTATAATGCTCTCTCTAATCCCTCCCCAAATAGAAATAGTTACTCTTCCTTGACACCACCACTGTCCAATACCCCTTTAAAAACAATTAATGGGAGATACTCACAGAACTCACTCCCCAGAGATGCCCTCACCTGACCTGCAGAGCCACTGAGCCTGGATTTATCATAATGGGATGATTGTTTCCTGCTGATTCAATTTCTTCAAATTTTTTATTTTTTGCTGAGTTGCCTTTGAATTTTTGCACTTCTCTTCATGAAACACACTGCTGTATAAATAAGATTCTTCAATACTCAGGGAAAGGAGTTATACTTCCACCCATGAAAGAGTAAATGGTATGGACTTGTTTTCCATCAAAAACAGCAACACAATTAGAAAACTACACTAAATATATAAAACAACTGTTTTCAATCACTGGATGACAGGAAGCACGGGAATATGGTCCTAATAGAGAAACAAATGAGATGAAGCCTATGATCAACTTGGCTTTCTGCCAGGGTAGAAGAGCACTCAGGTTCATAGAGTTAAAGGGACAGACTTTAGAGCCCAAGGAGAACAAGGAAGCTACAATTTGCAGGGCAAGTACTGGAGAAGAGGGGACTACTCAGATAAACACTTCCAGAAATTTATCCATGGACTCCCAAGATTCTTAGGCTGAATCCTAGGTTAACACTAATCTGCATATGCTCCAGGTGAAACTCTATAAGGCCTGGCAAAGATTGGCTATCAGGGAGCTGTAAGCCGAACAATTTCCAAAGCTCACAGGGGCTGGTAGACATACATTTTTTTACCAGCTGTAGTAGACAGATCTTGTTGAACACCTGAGGCATTCAATAGAGATCTTATAAGGACCACACATTGGAAGAAAGGTTAAACAAACCCTAGCGTAAACGCTATTTTAGATCTGCCCTAAGAAAGCCTAAAATAAAACAAAACAGAAAAGACCTTGCAGGAAGAATGATGACTTGCAAGTAACTTGACTCTGTGCCAAAAAACTTTAGTGCACTTTAAATAAAATCCAAAATAATCAGCAATGTATGATTCATAATATCTAGCATCCAATAAGATATAACTATATTGCTATATATAATACAAATGTCACTACGTGAAAAGTAACAAAATTTGAAGAATAACCAAGAGAAAAGGCAATTAATAAAACAGAGCAAGAAATAACAGAGAAGGTGGAATAAGGAGACAAAACTTTAAATCAGCTTTCACAAATATGCCCAATGATTTAAAGGAATGCATAAACTTAATGAATAAAGAAACAGAAAATGTTTTAAAAGAGCAAATGGCATTTCTAGAGCTGAAAAATACATTTGAAATGAAAAAAAAAATCACTGAATAGGCTTAACAACATATTAAACCCATCAGAAAAAAAACATCAATGAACTTGACATAACAGTAAAATATATTCAAACCAAAGTATGAAGAGTAAAAAGACTGAAAAAATATTTTGGGTCCCACGTTACCTGTGGGACAATAATAAGTGATTTAATATATGTGTCCTACTTGAGGTCAAAGACAGAGAGGAGAATTTTAAAAGGGCAGAAAAAAAAAAAAAACACAGGGAGAAATAACAACTGAAATATTTCAGATTTGATAAATTAGTAGAACAGAGTCAAAGAAAGCCACACCAGGAACCATTATAATTAAATTGTTTACAACCAATGATTTAAAAAAATTTTTTTAAAGCAAGAATTAAAAAATGACATTTTATATATAGAAAAAATAAACATAAAAATGACTACATACTTCTCATCATGAAAAATACAAGACAAAATCAATAAACTGACATATTTAAACTGCTAAAAGAAAGAAAAGTCAACAAATAATTCTATATTAAGTGAATATTTGTTTCAAAATTGAAGGTTAATAAATACTTTTTCAGACAAGCAAAGCCTGGAGAATTCAAACCCAGCAGAGTAACACAAGAAGAAATGTTAAAAATATTAAATGTCAAATGTTAAAAAAAAATTCTTCAAGATGAAAGTATACCAGATGTATACTTGGAAAAAAGTACCTGAAATAATAAATATAGGCATAAATATAAAAGATCCTTTTTTTGCTTTTAAATTTCCTTTAAAAGACAATTGACTATTTAAATTTATAACAACAAAGAGTAGGGCTTATATGCAGGAGGAAAAATATGAAAAAAATAGCATCAAGGATGAAAGGAGTAAATAGCACTATATTGCTGTAAGTTCCTTACGTTATGTGTGAAGTGGTGTAATATTTAAAGCTAGAGCAAAGGTTAGTAAACAATGATGCATAGGTCAAATCTGGCCTGTATCCTGTTCTTGTAAGGCCCACAAGTTAAACATTTCTTTTTTATATTTTTAAAGGGTAAAAAAAAAGAGAATTCATGACAGAGGACTTATGTGGCCCATGAAGCTAAAATATTTACTATTTGGTCCTTTACTGAAAACAAGTTATCAACTACTGAGCTAGATTGTGATAGATTAAAAATGCATATCGAAAATTCTAGAGAATCTATTAAAAATATAAAGCACAGAGATATAGCCAATAAGCCAAAATAATGGAAATAAAATGGAATACTTAAAAAAAAACCTACAAAAAAATACTAAATTAATTTTAAAAAAGAAGGAAAAAAACATCTATAGCCATACCACCCTGAACTTGCCTGACCTCTTCTGATCTTGGAAGCTAAGCAGGGTCAGGGCTGGTTAGTACTTGGATGGGAGAAGGAAAAAAGGTCAAAAGGAACAAAAAAATGGAAAAAATAAATAGCAAAAGGATAGATTTCAACTCAAGAGTAGCATAACTGCATTAAATATGAGTGAGTGAAACACTCCAATTAAAAGGCAGAGATTGTCCTTTTGGATAATATAGCAAGACCCAATTATATTCTGTCTACAAAAAAGCTACTTGAAATATAGAGATACATACATGTTAAAAGTAAAAGCATAGAAAAAGATATACTATGCTAACATCAGTCAGAAGAAAATTGGAATGTCTATACTAACATCTGTGAATAATATTTTTCAAATCTCTAAATAGATTTCTTTTTATGAAGTCTACAGAATAAACTTGATGAAAGAGACTATTTTCAGGGATACAGAGAGTTCAGAATGATGAAAAGAGTCAATACATACAGAAGACTTAAATATCCCAAATCTGTATGTACTTAAAAAGAGAGCTTCAAAAATATATAAAGAAAAGCTAAAAAAAAAAAAAAAACTGCAAGAAGAAATAGACAAAACCCAATTATTGTTAAAGATTTCAATACTCCCCTCTCAGTAATTCGTAGAACTAGCAGACAGAAAATTGGTAAATATATAGAAGATCTGAACTACATTATCAGTTTGACCTAAATGACATTTATAGAATATTCCACCTAACTACTAAAGAATACACATTACTTTTAAGTGTACATTGAACTTGAACTATACAAAACCATATGTTGGGCTCTAAGCCAAGTTTCAATAAATTTGTAACTACTGAAATTATACAGAGTATATTCTTGACCACAACTGAACTAAACCAGAAAGGAATAACAATAGGATATTTGGGAAATTCTTGAATATTTGAAAATTAAACAACACAATTTTAAATAACCCATGTGTCAAATCTCAAGAGATATTAGAAAATACTTTGAACTGAATAATAATTAAAAGACAACAACATTTACATCTAGGGTAGTGCTTAAGGCAATATTTATAGCTTCACGTGTTTAAAAAAAGAAAAAGTTTTAAAAATAATTATCTAAGCTTCTGCCTTAAGCTAGAAAAAGAAAAATAAATCAAAACAAAGTAAGTAGAGGGAAGGTGTTAGGAAATGATGCTCTACGACTATTTTCAAATGTATGTACACTGAGGACTTTCTGAGCAAAGAGAACTAACACCAGGGTTAAAAGATGATTGAATAGCAACCCTTAAAGAAAGAGACTTCCTATCTCTTGCTGACTTACTTCACTCTGTATGACAGACTCTAGGTCTATCCACCTCATTACAAATAGCTCAATTTCGTTTCTTTTTATGGCTGAGTAATATTCTATTGTATATATGTGCCACCTCTTCTTTATCCATTCATCCAATGATGGACACTTAGGTTGCTTCCATCTCTGGGCTATTGTAAATAGAGCTGCAATGAACATTTTGGTACATGACTCTTTTTGAATTATGGTTTTCTCAGGGTATATGCCCAGTAGTGGGATTGCTGGGTCATATGGTAGTTCTATTTGTAGCTTTTTAAGGAACCTCCATACTGTTCTCCATAGTGGCTGTACCAATTCACATTCCCACCAGCAGTGCAAATACCGTATGCTAACACATATATATGGAATTTAAGAAAAAAAAAAGGTCATGAAGAACCTAGGGGTAAGACAGGAATAAAGACACAGACCTACTAGAGAATGGACTTGAGGATATGGGGAGGGGGAAGGGTAAGCTGTGATGAGGCGAGAGAGTGGCATGGACATATATACACTACCAAAGGTAAGGTAGATAGCTAGTGGGAAGCAGCCGCATAGCACAGGGAGAGCAGCTCGGTGCTTTGTGACCGCCTGGAGGGGTGGGATAGGGAGGGTGGGAGGGAGGGAGATGCAAGAGGGAAGAGATATGGGAACTTATGTATGTGTATAACTGATTCACTTTGTTATAAAGCAGAAACTAACACACCATTGTAAAGCAATTATACTCCAATAAAGATTAAAAAAAAAAAAAAAAAAAACTTCCCAAAAGATGTAGAGATATCTCCCCTAGAGACGTCTGTTTACATTCCAAAGAACAATAAAAGTTTAGAGCCTTTACTCCCCCCACCCTCAAAGAAAATTCCTTTACAGAGTTAAAGTCTCCCTCTCTCTCTCCCTCCCTCCCTCTCCCTCTCTTTCTTGTTCTCCTGGGAAGGGGGGAGGAACGGATGTCATCTGCCCTATATAAGCTCCAAAACAGAGTTCTTCTCTTGTGCATTGTGTGCAAAAATGACAACTGCCTTCATTGTTTTGCCCCAGGGGAAATGCAGATATGGGGAACCAATACAAGATGCTTTGTCGATAATTAAAAGTCTCGCTTCAGATTATGACCCAGAGCTAAACTGAACTAAACTAAAAGCTGGTCTTTTAAAAAGGTCAATAAGATTGATAATCCTCTATAAAGACTGATCAAGAGAAAAGAGAGAACACAAAATATAACTATATCAGGAATGAAAGAGATGGCATTATTATAAATATGGAGTATTTGGTGATAAATTTAAATACGTACACAAAATTGCTGAGAAAAATTAAACATGACCTAAATAAATGAAGAAATATATAATGTTCATAAATTAGAAGTATCAATATTGTTAAAGTAAAAATTATCCCCCAGGTTAATCCATTAAAGATTAATAGAATTCAAATCAAATTCCTAAAAGCCTTATTTCTAGAAACTGACAACTTTCTTCTAATAATTATATGGACATGTAAAAATCCTAGACTAGCCAAAATATTTAGGAAAAGAAAAACAAAATTAGGAGCAACACTACTAAATTTCAAGACAATAGAAAACCATAGTAATGAAGACAATGTGTTAATGGTGGTATAGATATACAATTATAATATAGCTCAATGGAGAAAAATGGAAAGTCCAGAAATAAACACACACATATACAATCAACTGATTTTTTTGGAGGTTGGGGGGGGGCTAGATTCTCCTTCAGGCTCTCCCACCACCTGGGCGCTAGACTTTGGGTATGTCTAAGCTTCCTCACGTGTAACATAAGAGAACTGGATCATAAGTGGTGCCTGAGTTTGCTGCTGGCTCCTGCTGTCTACAGGATGTTCAAGCAGATGATTGAGATGAAATGAACTGTCTGAGAAGTGCACAACCACAAATGTTTGTCCAGTCTTCACATGGCTCCTAGCAACTGGACACATCTGTGTGAACAAACCAAAGGCAACATAGGCCAACGCAGGACATCTCACTGCATGATGAAACGTGCTCATCACCAACCTCTTAGAATGATTCTAAAAGTTTGGCCTAGTGCTGTAGGGGAAACAGCAAGCCTTGCTAACAGGGTGAGGAAGAGCCCAGTACTGCACTTTGCCTCTTCTGATTTGGGCAGATTCTCAAACATCAGAAGCACAGTGGTGGGGGAGGGGGTGTTAACAGCAACATCTTCATTAACAGCCTCATCATAAGCAGGCTCATTGTTCTTGTCAATGCTATTTACTAACAGGTTATTTTATTTATTTTTTAACATATTTTTTGTTTGTTCGTTTGTTTTTTGCGGTACGCGAGGCTCTCACTGTTGTGGCCTCTCCCGTTGCGGAGCACAGGCTCTGGACTCGCAGGCTCAGCGGCCATGGCTCACGGGCCCAGCCGCTTCGCGGCATGTGGGATCTTCCCGGACCGGGCACGAACCGTGTCCCCTGCATCGGCAGGCAGACTCTCAACCACTGCGCCACCAGGGAAGCCCACTAACATCTTTATTGGAGTATAATTGCTTTACAATGGTGTGTTAGTTTCTGCTGCATAACAAAGTGAATCAGTTATACATATACATATGTCCCCATACCTCCTCCCTCTTGCGTCTCCCTCACACCCTCCCTATCCACCCCTCTAGGTGGTCACAAAGCACTGAGCTGATCTCCTTGTGCTATGCGGCTGCTTCCCACTAGCTATCTATTTTACATTTGGTAGTGTATATATGTCCATGCCACTCTCTCACTGCGTCCTAGCTTACCCGTCCCCCTCCCCATGTCCTCAAGTCCATTCTCTACGTCTGTGTCTTTATTCCTGCCCTGCCTCTAGGTTCTTCAGAACCAATTTTTTTTTTTTTAGATTCCATGCATATGTGTTAGCATACGGTATTTGTTTTTCTCTTTCTGACTTACTTCACTCTGTATGACAGACTCTAGGTTCATCCATCTCACTACAAATAACTCAATTTCATTTCTTTTTATGGCTGAGTAAGATTCAACTGTATATATGTGCCACATCTTCTTTTTCCATTCATCTGTCGATGGACACTTATGTTGCTTCCATGTCCTGGTGATTGTAAATAGTGCTGCAATGAACACTGTGGTCTCTTTTCAATCAACTGATTTTTGACAATGGTGTCATGATAATCAAAGGGGAATTATTTCTTTCAACAAATTTTGCTGAAACTAGATATCCATTTTACAAAAAAAAACTTTTCCCTGCCTCATCCCATACTAAAAATTTAATTTGAAATTGATCTAAATGTAAATGCTAAAACTATAAAACTTATGGAAGAAAACATAAAACTTCCTGACTTGGGGGCAGGCAAAGGTTTCTTAGAATAGGCACCAAAAACATGAACCATAAAAAAATTTTATCAACTGACTTATAAAAGTTAAAAACTTCTGACCTTTGAGAGACATTATTAATAAAATGAAAAAGCAAGGCACACACTGGGAGAATTTATTTGTATTATTTGTATTGCATGATATGACAAAGAATTTGGGACCAATAGTTTAAGTGTATAGGAACTTCCACAACTTAATATTAAGTAAGAAAAGAACCCTACAAAAATGGCAAAAGATCTAAAGTCACTTATCAGAGAAGATATATGAAAGACTAATAAAGAGATGATAAGATGTTCAACATCACTAGTCATTAGGGAAAGGCAAATTAAAATCATAATTAAGTACCACTACATACTGACTAAAATGCTTAAAATGAAAAGGATTGACTATTTCAAGTGTTGGCAAAATATTCAGTGACTGAAACTCTCTTATATTACTGGTGGGAATATAAAATGGTAAGTCCAATCACTTTGGAAGTCATTTTGTCAGTTTCTTTTAAATATACATCCACCATGATGCAGCAGTTTTACACTTAAGAGAAATTAAAACATATATCTACATAAAGTCTGGTATGCACAGTAGCTTTATTCATTAGAGTCTAAAACTGGAAACAACTCAAGTTCCCATCAAGAGATAAGTTGATAAACAAACTGTGTCATTCCTTACAGTGAAAACACTACTCAGCAATAAAATGGAATAAATTACTGAGACCTGCAACAACATAAATGAATCTCAAAAACATTATTCTGAGCAAAACAGTAAGATGCTAAAGAGTACCCACTGTATGATTAATTTACATGAAATACTTGAACAGGCAAAATTAATCTACAAACACAGAAAGATCAGTAGTGCTGGGGGCATGGAATCAGCACTGGGTGGGGGTAAACACGACAGTTTTTGAGGTGATGGAAATATTCTATGACTGTAGTGTAGTTACACGAATGTGTAAGTTTGTCAAAATTCATCAAACTATTATATATTTTCAATGGTTACATTTTATTATATGTAAATTATACCTCAACAAAGCTTTTAAAAAAAGAAAGCATTTAATGGCAGTATCTGTATATTTCAGCCTCTCATTTCTAACCAGAACTTCCTTGAAAAGAGTAGTCAAGTTTTATTCCACTCCCAGATACTAATACAGTGCCCCATAGATGGTATGTAAAACATAAATATTGTATGAATAAATGATAAATATTGGAATAAATAAATGAATGATACTGAACATATTCAGACAAAATAATAAGCCAAAACTTTAAAAATGAATAATTTTGAGAGGCATCATAGAAAGACTCTGTCTGACTGTTCTTCTGTGAACCTACCATGACATGATTCCTGATCACCCACCATTGGAGACCTTGGATAAGAGGCATTACTTCCCTAAGATTCCAGTTTTTTAATGCACACGCATCTGCAAGGGGATAAAACATTAAGCCATTAACAGCAACTAAAATTAACACATCAAATTTGCAGTCTTTCCAGTAAGCAGCTTGCAGAATAGGTAAAAAGCTCTAATGTTTGATGTGGGAAAGGGAGAAGATGAGAAGTCTGATGGTATTATTGCTAGAGAGCATTGGCCTGGGTGGCTGGTCCTGGGCGACTGAAGCTTCGAGGGGTATTCTGCATTTGAGCAGTCAGTGATGAGCTAAAAGGAAAAGAAGTGGTGCAAACAGGAAGGGGAAAACAAAGAAAACACTTTCTGATCTTTTTATTAACATTTTCCCCCTAGAAAAAGCTATAGGGAGAGTCAAACTGTCTCTAGGAACATTTCAGGGGATGATTCTTTGGGACAGTGGCCAACACAAGGACCCACTGTGTGAGGAGCCCAGAATGTGATGCTTCTCAAACTATTAACTTTCCTTTCCCCCAAAAGCCCATTTCTGGGCTGAAATACACTGTTGTGACACCTCCACGTGGTTCAGCAAAACAAACAATAAATTGACTCAAACCTAATTGGCACTAAGCAAGAAAAGCAAGCCCTTGAGTTTTGGAAAATGTTTCTCTTCTTCCAGAATGTCCCTGTCAAATAGAAATCATATCATCTAAACTTATGGATACTGTGGTAGAGAAAATGTGTATCAAATCACATTTCATAGTCTTCCTCCCAGGACACAAGAAACAAGGTATTTCCCAGCAGCCTTGCAGTTAGGCAGGACCAGGGACTAATTCTGAAAAGTTAACTGAGTCATTTGTGGGTGGAGACAGCGAAAAGCCCTTTCACAATTCTTTTGTCCTCCATACAAAATCTAATGTGCCTGGGAAAGAATAAATGCACCACAGCAATATAGAAAAAGATGAGGCTATTTCTGAATCTCCAATTATAAAAGGAATCCTGCCTAGCTCCTAACGTCAGCACATGTCAAGTACTCCATGAGAACTTCAGGAAGGCATTTGACTCAATATCAGTATCTGGATTCTCTTCTGTGTAGCATGAAACACTTAACACGTCTTATGGGTGTGGTAGCAGAGCATAAATGAACACCCAATGCTTCTATGAATCTCTAGGGGGCTGTTACATTGGAGAACCCAAATCTACCCGTACTTTGTAAGGCCAGAATCCTGCTTGCAGCTTTTATTCTGGAAATGAACTTTCTACATTAGTTCCTTGGAAAGTGGGTCAAAAAGAAAAAAGCACTGGCCTGGTTTCAGACTGACAAAGATTTAAATCTTGGTTCCCTCCTTTATCAGCCAAATGACTTGAGCAAAGGACTTCATCCTTCTGAGCCATGATATTTTTTTCCCTCTGTATGGTAATAATTCCTATCTTAAGTGTTGTAAAGATTAAACTGAATAATGCACACAAGGAGGCTGGCTATGGCTATGGTTTAAATAGTGGCTATGGGTTTTTTGGGTTTTTTTTTTTTGCGGTACGCGGGCCTCTCACTGTTGTGGCCTCTCCCGCTGCGGAGCACAGGCTCCGGACGCGCAGGCTCAGCGGCCATGGCTCACGGGCCCAGCCGCTCCGCGGCATGTGGGATCCTCCCGGACCGGGGCACGAACCCGCGTCCCCTGCATCGGCAGGCGGACTCTCAACCACTGCGCCACCAGGGAAGCCCGTGGCTATGGTTTTATCCAAGTTCCTTGAAGAACTTGGGATAGTCTAGCATCATCTTGGAGTCTATATAAGGTGAAGACTATATAAGCAGCAAGCCTTGTTTGTCATACTGTAATATGTCAGTTAAAGCAAGATCACATTGCAAGGTAGAAAGATGTTATTCTGTAACATCTTATGGAAAAACCCAAACGAACTTTTTGGCCAACCCAATATTTTATAAGAATTTCCTGTTTTGATTAAAATGTGTTACCAATGGTTTCCCTCTATCTTTAATCTGGTTTTTTAACTTGGTATTTTAAGGATAGGTAACTGCTTAGTCTCTGCAGTTAGCCTGAACCACTATTTGAAGTTCTTAGATCCTAAACCCTAATAGATTTTACTGCAAGAAGATACTATGCTTCTCCCCTTCAGTTTAATAAACAACACTTTTTCAAAAACGTTGAGGAGATCATGGGGATTCTAACCCTTTATCCATTGGGTTGACTCATGCTGAGGAGAGAAAGGTGAACTTCTCCAAGAAGCATGATTTCCTAGCCAAGTGGCATGGCTATTCCATCCAGGGCTGTTCCTACCACTGCCAAATTTACTAGAAGGATTATTTCTTGTTCTTACACATTGGCTCCTGCTAACAGAACAATGAAGATCAAATGCCAGTCCTGCAAAGAGCAAAGACATAAGACCATCAGTATCTCCTTGACTATAGTGGTCTCTCATCTTCCCTAAGAGATTTCCTCTAAGCAATGTCTCAACTCAAGTATGTGAGAGCTTCACAATACCTCCAGGTTCTTATATGGGACATCAGAAACAATCTAGAGTATCCCATTGGTGTCCAAGATGGATATGAAAACCACCTTTAATAATATTCCAGGAATACTCTTTGTGTAAGGCTGTGATTAAGATTCTTTTCTCTAACCCACTGAGAAAAGCAATAAATGCTGTGTTTCTGACATGGAAAATGCTAAAATGCCAGATACTACCTGCTTGAAATAAGATGTTTCCATGTGGGATTTTTCTTACATACCTCAAATTAGGAAATGGGAATGCTTTTACAATACTTTTACATTGTGTTTTACCAAGGAAAATTCTATGTTGGTTCCAAACAAAAGCAGCATTTTATCATTTCCTCTTCAATATTACACAAACCATTTTCTATTAAAGTCATAGTTATCTTTAATTTCAGGTACCATTTAATATCTCATGAACACAAATATTTGCTTTGACATTGAGAAAAGAACTGCGTAAGGTTCAAACCCTTCTTTCTTTCAGTTTTGCTAAATATATGCTAAGAATGTGACATAGTCTCCAATTACTACCTTAAACTATTAGGAATTGGTAGGAAGCAAAACTTTTATTAAAGCCTGGAAATTTAGAATAGAAACAGAATAATGGTAGAGGTACTTGCAGAGCTCATCAGATCCCTAAACTATCCTGTTCAGAAAGTCTTAAAAAAGCAGGCAGTTTTAAGTTATTTTAATAACTGGAGATAGAACTTAACTTTTTGACATGCTGTGAAGTTCTTCCCTCTAACTAGCATAAATCCCCCTTGCTGCAGTTTCAGCTCACCTGCAGTTTGATCCTTCGTGATCAGGAAGAACAGCTGGTCTCCATCATCCTTACAATAACCATTCATATTCCCCAAATTATATCACCCTTGGGTTTCCTCTTCTCCAGGTTAAAAAGCCCAGTTCCTTTAACCTTTCCTCAGAGGTCCTATTTTTCAAGCACTTCATCATTTTTGTTGATTGCCTCTGGACTCTCTAATTTCTGTATCCCTTGTCAGTTGTGCTTCTCTCAAACTAGAGCAGGACTTGATGATCTAAGACCTTATCACTGCCAAATATACTAGAAAGGTTACTTCCTGTTCTTACAGCTCAGCTTCCACTAACAGAACAATCAAGATCAAAAGTCAGAACCACATAAAACCCACGTTACCCTTCTATTCCCACTGCTACCCCCACCCTCTGCCCTCACACGACATAAATAGAGATGAAATGCATTTCTGCAGTAGCGAAATTATGAAAAGGGGCAAGTCAGGCTGCAGAGACATACCTCCTTTCAATTCAGCATCTTTCCTTTCTCATGCCTCCCATTCCTATCTCTGACCTTGTTGGGACATCTCTCTTGCCAGCCTCTGAATATTTACAAATTTACGTTAAGAGCCTTTGGAGTTTCTCCCGGCCTCGTGGCTCCCTGTCTAAGATTATAAGAGCTCTCCAGACATCTCTCTTCATCTCCCTCTTTCTTCAAACGCCAAACACACTAGTTAGGGTTCCTTTCAGTACAAGTAAAAGAAATCCAGCTCAAGTCATTGATAATAAGAGAGAGATGCCTAGATTGCTCAGTTTTGCATGTCTGTAAAGTTTATATAAATATTATCATAATATATACATTTTTCTGTAACTATTTCCAATCATATTATGCTCATGGGTTTTATCTATGTAAATGCATATACCTGAGGTTCAGTTTTTTTCACTTCTTTGTGTTACAATAAATAAGTTATTGCTGTTGTTGGATTTGTGTCAATGAACAATTAGATTATTTCCAGATTTTTCTGTTATTTTAAGCAAAGCTCTTATGAAATTTTTAATATATTTCCCTGCACATATTTGCAAGCTTTTCCCTAAGATATATCCCAGGAATGGAATTGCTGAGTCATTAAGTATGTGCATTTTCAACCTTAATAGACGTTCGATAATTTTCCAAAATGATAGTAATAATTTACATTTCCTCCAGCAGTAAGAGTTCCTGTTGCTTTACTTTCTCTTCAACATTTTTTATTGTCTGATTTTTAAATTTTGCACATCTAACATGTACTACATGATATTCCAGTGTGGTTTTAACTTCTCTGGTGACTAAGATTGAGAGTCTTTACATATGTTCATTAGAAAATGTGTTTTCTTTTCTAAATTTCTTGCTCACCTATTTATTTATCAAGTTGTTTATCTCTTTCATGTTGATTTATATAAAAAAAGTATATATATATGTGTGTGTGTGCGTGTGTGTGTGTCTGGGTATGTTCTAGATATTAGTCTTTTATCTGATGTATATGTTGCAAAATATCAAATAGCTTATGTTTTTATTTTATCTGTTTTCTTTGGTTAACAGAAGTTCTTACTGTGGCAGATTTTTTTTCACTTATGCATTATGCTTTTGGAATCTTTAAGAAATCTTTCCCTAACTCAATATTACAAATATATTCAACTACATTTTCTTTTTAAAGTCTTAAAGTTTTGGTTTCACATTCAAAATTTTAATTTATCTGGTATTAATTTATGTATGGTATGAGATAGGAATACAGCTTAAAGTTTTTATACACAGATAAGCAGTGTTCACAAAGCCACTTATTAACCCATTTATCTTCGGTGCCAGTCCTGACATATATATGTGGACATTATTTTGGACCTCTATTCTGTCCTATTGATATTCTGTCTATTCAAATACCAATGCCACACTGTCTCAATTGCCTTAGCAAGTTTTTTCACAATATCTTCTCCTTCTTTGGAAATGTCCCGGCTTTTTTGGCCCTTTGCTCTTCCACATAAACTTTAAATTCCATTTGTCAAACTACACACACACACACACACACACACACACACACACACACACACACACACACGCAAATAACCCTGTTGCTATTTTGGCTGGAAATGCATTGCATCTATAGATCAATTTATGGACAACTGATATATCGTTAAGATGTTGAATCATTCAATCCATGAAAATGGTAGATCTTTCCATCCATATCTTTATTTTATTTTTTTTAACATCTTTATTGGAGTATAATTGCTTTACAATGGTGTGTTAGTTTCTGCTTTATAACAAAGTGACTCAGTTATACATATACATATGTTCCCATATCTCTTCCCTCTTGCATCTCCCTCCCTCCCACCCTCCATATCCCACCCCATCCATTTCTTTCACTAAATTTTTATAATTTTTATAAATTTTTATAATGGCCTCCATTTTATAATGGCAAACATAATGGTTTGCATATCTTATTTTGTATTTGTTCCTAGACATTTTACTATTTTGTGAACACAATAAATGTTTTTAATTATGTTACATTTATTAATAGTTTGCTGCTGGTGTATAAAAATACAATTGAGTTTTCATCTTGTATTCATCAAATTTACTAAGCACTTAATAATCCTAATTATCTCTAAATTCCTTTGATTTTCTATTTAAACAACTGTACCATCTACAATAACAGTTTTTATTTACAATTCCCTAAAATTTTATTTCTTATTATCATGTTACTACACTGGCTAGGACCTCCAGGAAAATACTGAAAAGAAACAGCAAGAGGATGCATTCTTTTTCTCCAACTGATATTAAAGTTTTATTATAATATTTGTTGTAAGATTTCTTATAAGTACTATAATATTTCCATATATTCCTAGTGTTCTAAGAAAATTTTAATAACAAGAATCAGTATCGACACCCTCTTGCGAGAGCACCGGAATCACAACTAACTGCTGGACAATCATCGACAGGAAGGCACTAGAGCTCACCAAAAGAGATACCCAACATCCAAAGACAAAGGAGAAGCCACAGTGAGATGGTAGGAGGGGCGCAATCACAATAAAATCAAATCCCATAACTGCTGGGTGGGTGACTCACAAACTGGAAAACACTTATACCACAGAAGTCCACCCACTGGAGTGAAGGTACTGAGCCCCACATCAGGCTTCCCAACCTGGGGGTCCGGCAACGGGAGTGGAATTCCTAGAGAATCAGACTTCGAAGCCTAGCAGGATTTGACTGCAGGACTTCGACAGGATTGGGGGAAACAGAGACTCCACCCTTGGAGGGTACACACAAAGTAGTATGCGCACTAGGATCCAGAGAAAGGAGCAGTGACCTCATAGGAGACTGAAGGAGACCTACCTGCTAGTGTTGGAGGGTCTCCTGCAGAGGCGGGGCATGGCTGTGTCTCACCGTGAGCACAAGGATACTGGCAGCAGAAGTTCTGGGAAGTACTCCTTGGCATGAGCCCTCCCAGAGTCCGCCATTAGTCCCACCAAAGAGCCTGGGTAGGCTCCAGTGTTGGGTCACCTCAGACCAAACAACCAACAAGGAGGGAACCCAGGCTCACCCATCAGGAGACAAGCGGATTAAAGTGTTACTGAGCTCTGCTCACCAGACCAACACCCAGCTCTACCCAGAACCAGTCCCTCCCATCAGGAAACTTGCACAAGCCTTTTAGATAGCCTCATCCACAAGAGGGCAGACAGCAGAAGCAAGAAGAACTACAATCCTGCAGCCTGTGGAACAAAAACCACATCCACAGAAAGATACACAAGATGAAAGGCAGAGGGCTATGTACCAGATGAAGGAACAAAATAAAACCCCAGAAAAACAACTTAATGAAGTGGAGATAGGCAACCATCCAGAAAAAGAATTCAGAATAATGATAGTGAAGATGATCCAGGACTTTGGAAAAAGAATGGAGGCAAAGATTGATAAGATGCAAGAAATGTTTAACAAAGAATTAGAAGAATTAAAGAACAAACACCTAGAAGAATTAAAGAACAAACAAACAGGTGAACAAAACAATAACTGAAATGAAAATACACTAGAAGGAATCAACAGCAGAATTACTGAGGCAGAAGAACAGATAAGTGACCTGGAAGACAGAATGGTGGAATTCACTGCTGCGGAACAGAATAAAGAAAAAAAATGAAAAGAAAGGAAGACAGCCTAAGAGACCCTTGGGACAACATTAAATGCAACGACATTCGCATTATAGGGGTCCCAGAAGGAGAAGAGAGAAAGGACCAGAGAAAATATTTGAAGAGATTACAGTCGAAAATTTCCGTAACATGGGGGAGGAAATAGCCACCCAAGTCCAGGAAGTGCAGAGAGTCCCAGGCAGGAGAAACCCAAGGAGAAACACATGAAGACACATAGCAATCAAATTGACAAAAATTAAATACAAAGAAAAGTTAATGAAAGCAACAAGAGAAAAATGACAAATAACATACACAGGAACTCCCATAAGGTTGATAGCTGATTTCTCAGCAGAAACTCTAAAAGCCAGAAAGGAGTGGCATGATATATTTAAAGTGATGAAAGGGAAGAACCTACAACCAATATTACTCTACCAGGCAGGGATATTGTTCAGGTTCGAGGGAGAAATCAAAAGCTTTACAGACAAGCAAAAGCTAAGAGAATTCAGCACCCCAAAAGCAGCTCTACACAAGTGCTAAAGAGACTTCTCTAAGTGGGAAACACAAGAGAAAAAAGGGCCTACAGAAACAAACCCATTACAATTAAGAAAATGGTAATAGGAACATACATATGGATACCTACCTTAAATGTGAATGGATTAAATGCTCCAACCAAAAGACAGAGGCTCGTTGAATGGATACAAAAACAAGACCCATATATATCCTGTCTACAAGAAACCCACTTCAGACCTAGGGATACATACAGACTGAAAGTGAGGGGCTGGAAAAACATATTCTATGCAAATGGAAATCAAAAGAAAGCTGCAGTAGCAATACTCATTCAGATAAAATAGACTTTAAAATAAAGAATGTAACAAGAGACAAGGAAGGACACTATATATAATGATCAAGAGATCAATCCAAGAAGAAGATATAACAATTATAAATATATATGCACCCAACATAGGAGCACCTCAATACATAAGGCAACTGCTAACAGCTATAAAAGAGGAAATTGACAGTAACACAATAATAGTGGGGGACTTTAACACCACATTTACACCAATGGACAGATCATCCAAAAAGAAAATTAATAAGGAAACACAAGCTTTAAATGACACAATAGACCAGATAGATTTAATTGATATTTATAGGACATTCCATCCAAAAACAGCAGATTACACTTTCTTCTCAAGTACACACGGAACATTCTCCAGGATAGATCACATCTTGGGTCACAAATCAAGCCTCAGTAAATTTAACAAAATTGAAATCATATCAAGCAACTTTTCTGACCACATCGCTATGAGATTAGAAATCAATTACAGGGAAAAACACATAAAAAACACAAATACATGGAGGCTAAACAATACGTTACTAAATAACCAAGAGATCACTGAAGAAATCAAAGAGGATATCAGAAAATACCTAGAGACAAGTGACAACGAAAACACAACGATCCAAAACCTATGGGATGCAGCAAAAGCATTTCTAAGAGGGAAGTTTATAGCAATACAAGCCTATGTCAAGAAATAAGAAAAATCTCAAATAAATAATCTAACCTTATACCTAAAGGAACCACAGAAAGAAAAACAAACAAAACCCAAAGTTAGCAGAAGGAAAGAAATCATAAAGATCAGAGCAGAAATAAATGAAATAGAAACAAAGAAAACAATAGCAAAGATCAATAAAACTAAAAGCTGGTTCTTTGAGAAGATAAACAAAATTGATAAACCATTAGCCAGACTGATCAAGAAAAAGAGGGAGAGGACTCAAATCAATAAAGTTAGAAATGAAACAGGAGAAGTTACAACAGACACTGCAGAAATACAAAGCATCCTAAGAAATTACTACAAGCAACTCTATGCCAATAAAATGGACAAACTGGAAGAAATGGACAAATTCTTAGAAAGATATAAACTTCCAAGACTGATCCAGGAAGAAATAGAAAATATGAAGAGATCAATCACAAGTAATGAAATTGAAACTGTGATTAAAAATCTTCCAACAAACAAAAGTCCAGCAACAGATGGCTTCACAGGTGAATTCTATCAAACATTTAGAGAAGAGCTAACATCCATCCTTCTCAAACTCTTCCAAAAATTGCAGAGGAAGGAACACTCCCAAACTCATTCTATGAGCCACCATCACCCTGATACCAAAACCACACGAAGATACTACAAAAAAAGAAAATTACAGACCAATATCGCTGATGGATATAGATGCAAAACTCCTCAACAAAATACTAGCAAACAGAATCCAACAACACATTAAAAGGATCATACACCATGATCAAGTGGGATTTACCCCAGGGATGCAAGGATTCTTCAATATATGCAAATCAATCAATGTGATTCACCACATTAACAAATTGAAGAATGAAAACCGTATGATCATCTCCACAGATGCAGAAAAATCTTTTGACAAAATTCGACACTCATTTATGATATAAACTCTCCAGAAAGTGGGCATAGAGGGAACCTACCTGAACATAATAAAGGCCATATACGACAAACCCACTGCAAACATCGTTCTCAATGGTGAAAAACTGAAAGCATTTACTCTAAGATCAGGAACAAGACAAGGATATCCACTCTTGTCACTATTATTCAACATAGTTTTGGAAGTCCTAGCCACGGCAATCAGAGAAAAAAAGAAATAAAAGGAATACAAATTGGAAAAGAAGAAGTAAAACTGTCACTGTTTGCAGAAGACATGATACTGTACATAGAGAATTCTAAAGATGCCACCAGAAAACTACTAAAGCTAATCAATGAATGTGGTAAAGTTGCAGGATACAAAATTAATGCACAGAAATCTTTTGCATTCCTATACACTAATGATGAAAAATCTGAAAGGGAAATTAAAGAAACACTCCCATTTACCATTGCAACTCAAAGAATAAAATACCTAGGAATAAACCTACCTAGAGAGACAAAAGACCTGTATGCAGAAAGCTATAAGACACTGATGAAAGAAATTAAAGATGATACAAACAGATGGAGAGATATACCATGTTCTTGGATTGGAAGAATCAACATTGTGAAAATGACTATACTACCCAAAGCAATCTACAGATTCAATGCAATCCCTATCAAATTACCAATGGCATTTTTTATGGAACTAGAACAAAACAATCTTAAAATTTGTATGGAGACAAAAAAGACCCCGAATAGCCAAAACAGTCTTGAGGGGAAAAAAATACAGCTGGCGGAATCAGACTCCTTGACTTCAGACTATACTACAAAGCTACAGTAATCAAGGCAATATGGTACTGGCACAAAAACAAATTATAGATCAATGGAACAGGATAGAAAGCCCAGAGATAAACCCACGCACCTATGGTCAACTAACCTATGACAAAGGAGGCAAGGATATACAGTGGAGAAAAGACAGTCACTTCAATAAGTGGTGCTGGGAAAACTGGACAGCTACATGCAAAAGAATGTAATTAGAACACTCCCTAACACCATACACAAAAATAGCTCAAAATGGATTAAAGACCTAAATGTAAGACTGGACACTATAAAACTCTTAGAGGAAAACACAGGAAGAACACTTTTGACGTAAATCACAGCAAGATCTTTTTTGATCCACCTCCTAGAGTAATGGAAATAAAAACAAAAATAAGCAAATGGGACCTAATGAAACTTAAAAGCTTTTGTAAAGAAAAGGAAACTACAAACAAGACAAAAAGGCAACCCTCAGAATAGGAGAAAATATTTGCAAGGAAGCAACTGACAAAGGATTAATCTGTAAAATATATAAATAGCTCATGCAGCTCAATATTAAAAAAACAAACAACCCAATCAAAAAATGGGCAGAAGACTTAAATAGACATTTCTCTGAAGAAGACATACAGATGGCCAAGAAGCACATGAGAAGCTGCTCAACATCACTAATTATTAGAGAAATGCAAATCAAAACTACAGTGAGGTATCACCTCACACCAGTTAGAATGGGCATCATCAGAAAATCACCAGTTAGAATGGGCATCATCAGAAAATCTACAAAGAACAAATGCTGGAGAGGGTGTGGAGAAAAGGGAACCCTCTTGCACTGTTGCTGGGAATGTAAATTGATACAGCCACTATGGAGAACAGTATGGAGGTTCCTTAAAAAACTAAAAATAGAATTACCATATGACCCAGCAATCCCATTACTGGGCCTATACCCAGAGAAAACAATAATTCAAAAAAATACATGCACCCCAGTGTTCATTGCAGCACTATTTACAATAGTCAGGTCATGGAAGCAACCTAAATGCCCAGCGACAGACGAATGGCTAAAGAAGATGTAGTACATATATACGATGGAATATTACTTAGCCATTAAAAGGAACAAAATTGGGTCATTTGTAGAGATGTGGATGGATCTAGAAACTGTCAGACAGAGTGAAGTCAAAAAAAGAAAAACAAATATTGTATATTAACGCATATACGTGGAACCTAGAAAAATGGTACAGAGGAACCGGTTTGCAGGGCAGAAATAGAGACACAGATGTAGAGCACAGACGTACGGACACCAAGAGGTGGGGGGAAGTGGCATGGGGGTGGTGGTGGTGGGATGAATTGGGAGATTGGGATCGACATATATACACTAATATGTATAAAATGGATAACTATTAAGAACCTGCTGTATAAAAAAATAAACAAAAGAAAATTGAAAAATTCAAAAAAAAAAGATTTTACCTGATCCATATATGAAGGATATCAGATTGCTATCTTTTAAGTAGAAATGCACATACATACCTAGATGTGTCTTTCTGGGTATGAAAGCACAAGTGGGATATTTTTAAATCTAACTGACTTGACAAGACTTTTAGGATGCCATTCAACCTTGAATAAAACTCAACCATATTTAGTACAAATTAAATAATTAGTGGAATATAAAAAAATTAATGGTAAAAATAAGAGTTATAAAAGGTCTTTGAATCATGTAGTGAATTTTTAGCAATCTTTTTTTAAAGATTTTTATGGATTAGACCACCACATATTGGGTGTTCAGGACAAAAATAAAAAGCGAACAAGCTCTGTGGTGACCTAAATGGGAAGAAAATCTAAAAAAAATGGTGGATACACGTATACGTATAACTGATTCACTTTGCTGCACAGTAGAAACTAACACAACATTGTAAAACAACTATACTCCAATAAAAGTTTCTTTTAAAAAGTGAAAAAAAAAAGAATCAGTATTGAATTTTATTAAATACTGTTTCTGTATCTGAGATATTAATCTTTCTCTTTATTTATATAATCTGGTTAATTACATTAATAGTTTTTCTAACATTAAACAAGTCAAGCATTCCTGAGAAAACCCATTTGGCCATAATATATTATCTTTTTCATGGATTGCTGAAATTGTTTTACTAATATTTTGCTAACATAATTTAATCTATGTTCATAAATTATATTGGTCAACAATTTTTCTTTTATTTTTCTTGTCTGGATTTTGTGTCAGTGTTATACTAGCCTCATAAAAGGCTAGTATTCAGAGTGGTTCTCCCACTTTCTCTATTCTCTGGAAGATGTTTGTTAGACTGAAACCTGTTTCCGGAGTATGTGTAGAACCTCAGTTATAAACTGTCTGGGATTTTTCTTATTCTTTTGGGGACAGATGACTGACTATTGATTTTAATTATTTACAGTTGTAGAACTCTTATTGTATATTGTATGAGTTTTGTTTATATTTTTTGGGAACTTGCCCATTTCATCTAAATTTTAAAATTATTTGCATAAAATTGATCATAATATTCTCATATTTTAATGTATGCCATATCTGTGACTTCGTCAACATTTTTCCTTAATGTTTTTGATGTGACTTCTTTCTTTAATCTTGATCAGTGTTTATCAGTTTTATAATTTTTTCCAAAAATTTAGTTTTGACTGTATTGAACCTCTCTATTTTATCTGTCCCAGTGTATCCAATTATTGCTATTATTTCCTTCTTTTACTTCCTTTTTTTTAAAAGTTTCCTTTAACTAATTACTAAAGTTAGTTAAACTCCTTGATTTTCAACCTTTTTTTTTTTGTCCTTATATAAGCATTTAAATCAATATATGGCCCCTTAATCCTCCTTAACTGCACAAGAGAAATGATAATACAAAGGTTGTCTTTCATCATTCAGTTCTAAGTATTTTCTAATTCCTTTTATGGTTTCTTTTTTGACCCATAAATTATTTAGTAGTGGGTGTTAAAATTTTCAAATATTTAGTCTTTATATATTAGTTTTGTCATTATTTATAACTTACTTGCCCTGTGGTCATGAACCTTGCATGATAATAGTGTTTTTAAATTTACTGAGACTTGCTTTATGGCAGAGTAGATGGTCAGTCACCACCACTGTTCAGTGTAAGCTTGAAAAGCATGTGTGTGCTCCAATTACTGAGACTTAGTATTCTATACAGATTGAGGTTGTTTACTATGTTGTTCAAATTTTCTCCATCCTTACTGACTGTTGCCTGCTAAATCTATCAATAACTCAGAGAAGAATCAAAATCTTGTATTATGTCACTTTTTCTTATAGTTTATCATTTATTTGCTGGATATAGTTTGAGACTATTATTAAATGCATATAAGTAATTTCTTTCCAATGAGTTAAAGTGTTTATCATTACAGAGTGATGTTATTTATCTCTGGTAATATTTTCTGCTTTAAACTTTAATTTGTCTGATACAAATACAGCATTAGTAGCTTATATTATTTGTTAATATTTTTGTGTTGTATCCTTTTCTAGCTATTTCTATGAACGCTATATTCCTTCTTCCAGTTTGTAATTTATACTAACATATATGTTTTTTATATATAATTTTATTATAGACAATTAAATCCAATCTGATAATCTCTTCTCTTAGCTAAAAAATAAACCAATTTAAAATTGTTGTGTAAGCTAGTATGTTTGAATTTATTTCTGATATTTTATTTTTGCTAATTTTTCCTGTTTATTTATTCATCACTTTTTCTCCTTTGTTTCATGCACAGAATTTTTGCTTAGATCATATTTATCTTGGCATCTGTGTATTAAGATTTTTAAAATTAGACCAGAAACAGTGGGTAAAGATTCATATCTTTTCATGTGCTTATTGGCTATTTATATATCTCCTTTGCCCATTTTTGAATTGGGTTCCTTGTTTTAATGTTGTTGAGTGATAAGAGTTCTTTATATATTCTGGATATTAATCCCTTATCAGATATATGATTGGCAAATATTTAATTCCATTCTACGGGTTGTTTTTTGACTTAGTTTATAGTGTTCTTTGATACACAAAAGTTTTTAATTTTTTTTTTAAGAAGTATATATTTTAAGGAATTCCTTTATTTTATTTATTTATTTATTTATTTAGGCTGTGTTGGGTCTTTGTTTCTGTGCAAGGGGTTTCTCTAGTTGCGGCAAGTGGGGGCCACTCTTCATCACGGTGCGCGGGCCTCTCGCTATTGCGGCCTCTCTTGTTGCAGAGCACAGGCTCCAGACACGCAGGCTCAGTAGTTGTGGCTCATGGGCCTAGTTGCTCCACGGCATGTGGGATCTTCCCAGACCAGGGCTCAATCCCGTGTCCCCTGCATTGGCAGGCAGATTCTCAACCACTGCGCCACCAGGGAAGCCCAGAAGTTTTTAATTTTGATGAAGTCCAAGTTATCTATTTTTTTTTCTTCCATTGCCTGTGCTTTTGGTGTCATAGCTCAGAAATCATTGCCAAATACAATGTCATAAAGATATTACCCTAGTTTTCTTCTAAGTATTTTAGTTTTAGCTCTTACATGGGGTCTTTGATCCATTTTTAGTGAATATTTATATATGGTGTAAGGTAAAGGCCCAACTTCACTCTTTTCATGTAAATATCCAGTTTACCTGGCACTAGTTGTGGAAAGACTGTCTTTTTCCCATTGTGCCAATCTTTAAAAAAACTTTTTTTCATCCTACTGAGTCTGTACTGGTAACATTTTATGGTGTTTATTTTCACTTCCCTAATAATGTTGAACACTTTTAAATGTTTCTGTGACCATTCTTATGTCTTCCTTTGTAAACTTCCAGTTCAAGTCTTTGGTCCATTATTTTACTGGGTTCTCTGCTATTTCAGTATTGTGTTGTAGGACTTCTATATGTTTTGGATATAAGTCCTTTTTCAGATACAAGTATTGTGAATATTTTCCTCCAGTTTGATGTCCGTTATTCATTTCCTCAATAGTGTCTTTTAATGGGCACTTTTAACTTTGTTTACATTCATTTTATCTACTTTATCTATTTCTCAGGATTTCTATATCTAATTCTTAGTAGTCTGTTTGCCATGTGGCCATGAAGATTTTCTCCTATGTTTTCTACCATAAGCAGTATATTTTACATTTTATGTTTAGGTCTATTGATTTATTTTGAATTAATTTTTCTACAAGGCATGACACATGAGTGGAGGTTCATTTTGTTCCACATAGATGATCAGTTTTTCAAGCCTTTCTCCATTAAATTGTTCAGATTCCTTGGTCAAAATTAACTGGCCACAGAAGGGCGGGGTACTTTTCAGGATCCTCTATTCTTATGATTGATTTTCTTTCATTCTTTATCTTGATAACTATTGCTTGATTACAATCAGTCTTGAAATTAGGCAGTTTAAATGCTCAAACTTAGTTCTTCTTTTCCAACACTGTTTGACTATTCCAGGTTCTTTGAAAGTCTATATAGATTTTTAAAATCAGCATGTCAATTTCTACCAAAAATCTTCCTAAATTTTGATTGGTATTGCACTGAACTTACAGATCAATTTTAAAAAATATTTCTAACATTATTACAATCCACAATCATAATATATATCTGTATTTATTTAAAAACTTTAATTTCTCTTAGCAATGTTTTATTTTCAGTGTATGGGTCTTACACATATTTGTTAAATTTATCCCTAAGTATATCATGCAGTTTTTTTGTTTGTTTTTTTTTTTTTGCGGTACACGAGCCTCTCACTGTTGTGACCTCTCCCGTTGTGGAGCACAGGCTCTGGACGCGCAGGCTCAGCGGCCATGGCTCACGGGCCCAGCTGCTCCTCGGCATGTGGGATTTTCCCGGACCGGGGCACGAACCCGTGTCCTGTGCATCGGCAGGCGGACTCTCAACCACTGCGCCACCAGGGAAGCCCTCATGCAGTGTTTGATGCTACTGTAAATAGTATTTTTAAAATATCCTTTTCAATTGTAATTATAAGTATATGAAAATACAACTAATTTTTGGGCATTGACCTTTACACAAAGCAAGTATCAGACATAAGGTAGTTATTCATAGAAACAGTTCCAAATATTCTTCAGAGTTTCATTGCTTCTACTGCTAAACACTAAGCTACATGCTTCGGGTAAAACTCTACCAGGCCAGTAGGTGACCTAGCAAATCATAGTAAGCTGAATTAACTTAAAAATATCTAGTTTTTGTTCTGTTTTCTGCAAGACTTAACTGCCTGCCAAAAATACTTCAACATTATTTAAAGAGAAACAACAAAATCCAGACACTCAACATTTTAACAGACAACCAGAAATTTCTAAAAAGAGGAAGAAGCAGAAAAATGTGATCTATAAAGAGGAAGAAAAAAATCAGAAAATAGAGCAAAACAAAAATTAGAAATCTAATGAAAGTAGCAAAAAAATTTTGAAAGATGCAAAAAGATTTAAAGAAAAAGATTAAGATAAATCAGGATAGAAAAGCAAGATATTTTAAAAACAAACAAATGGAAATTCTAGAATAAAGACAGGATCAAACTGAATACATAGCAATAGAAATTTTCATGTTGAACTTTGCATTATTCATTTCTAGAATTTCCCATTGTTTTGTTTCAAGAGTTTCCATTTTGCTGTTGAGACTTCCCTATCTATATCCTCATTATATTTGTATGTTTTCTTTGAAACTTTGACCACATTAATACTAGCTCTTTTAAGTATTTCACTGCTATCTTCATCATCTCTATTTTTCGAGAGTGTTTTTATGGGTTATGCATCACATTTTCCTACTTCTTCCCATGTCTAGTATTATTTTATTGAGTGATGAATATTATGAACAGTACACTGTTGAGCAGTTAATTTACTTCTACATCAGCTTAATTCTTTCAATGAATGTTTGTAAGATTTGTTAGGGTAGGTCTAGAGTAGCCTTTTCTCTAGATCTGGTATAGTCCTGTTACTAAGGAGTAGCCATTCTGGGGTCTCTACTGAATGCCTCAGGTGTTCAATAATGTCTCTGCTCTCTGGCTATGGAACTTAAACATTGCTCAGCTCAGTTTTGTTAGTTATCTTCCTGGCAATTGTTCTTTGCCTGGCAGTTGTTCTTTGACCAATCTTATGGGGTCTGGCCCTGTGTATGATCATCATAGTATTATGCCAAAGACTCAATAAACTGCTGTACGAGTTTTTTGGGATTCCTTTTCTGCATAGCTTTTGTCTCTCTGGTATTCTGCCCCACAGTCCTAGCTGCTTCAGTAGCCCTGAACAATGATCTCTTTCCACTCAATTCAGTGAGACTGCCATGCTCTAACCGAGTTCTTCTTCCCTACATTGCATTGCAAGAAAATGCCCCCAGGCAGAAAATGTGAGCAGTCATGGTATTCATCTTGCTTATTACCCTTTCCTCATGAATTACAGTCCTGCATTTTGTTTCCAACAACTAAAATTGGTTATTTCATATATATTTGCCAAGTTTTATAGTTGTTTACACTGGGAAGGTTAGTCTGTTACCAATTATATGATTAGACGAAGAAGTGTCTATATCTAATTTTCAAGTTATTCTGACTTCTTTTCTGCCTTTTATTTACAATTTGCTAAATTTGAGAAGTATTTTGTCCTGAATAGGTGGTTTTCCTTCCAGTTCTGGATATAATTCCTCTCTTTGGAATGAGCCGTGTTGTTGAGAAAACAGATTACAGAAAACCCAATGTGTTTTTCTATTTGATGAAAGTGCAATGATTTACCTCTGTGTACCTTTATTTGCTACTATTGACCCACAGTTGTAAAAATGGGGCCAAGTAGAATAGTGGCCATCTATCCATGGTTCTCACTTGCCACTCCAAATTAGGGGAATTTTCTCTACTTTGGAGAAAAACTGCAATGCAATTAAGAAGCCAGAAGAGGAATCGGAGGGAGATAAGCCCATACATACTTTCTCTTTTAGTCCTGCCTGTATATTCTTGGATTGGAATTCATTTGCCAACTAAACTCGTGCAGCCTTCGTCTCTTTTATGACATTCCCACAACTCCAGCTCTAGTCCCTTGAAATTAGGGGAAATTGGTTGGTTCCTGTAAGAATCCTCTGTCTTGTCCTGAAGGGAAGTTTTGTGTCACGCATAAGTCTCTTTCTTCATTTTAAACTGTATGAGTTAGAAATTTTTTTGAAGTTTGTTAGATCCTTCCTCTATTTCCAAACTGACTTCTATACTGTAGTAGTCATGACAACTGCTCACCAAGTATTTTCAGCTTCCTTCTTTCCAGTACCACAGTGCTATTGTACTTTCTTTAAACTGCTTCTTTGCAATTTAGGCTTATCTGTTACTTGCTTACTTATTCATGTTACAAATGAATTGAACGAGGAAGCAATGGATATCATTTCCAGGCAGAGGCTTTAAGATCAGTGCACCATTCGCCATGTACTTTTCCTTTACATGGGCTTTGTTGAAGCATATACTGAGTTGAAGAGTGTATCTGTCTCAGTCATTGAGCAGAATCACCCCCCCACCACTGTCCCCCATACATTGTGTGTGTATTATACACACGAAGGTCTGTTAGACATATGGTGTGATTGAGAAATAAACCATTGTTGTGTTAAGCCACTAAAAAATTGAGGTTGTTTTTTACAGAACATAGACTAACTTTTCTTGGCTAATACACCAACCCTCATTTTTCTTCTCAGTGCTCACTCTGGCTGATTCTTATAAGTGGCAGATTTTGGAAGTTTGTTCTTATACATATAGTCAAAAGACAATCAATCCCAACCACAAATCTAAAGAGAGGAAAAAAGTAGTACTTTCTATTAAAAAAAGTGTGAATCATTAATTTTGAGAAGTGATGACTATCCACTTGGACATCCCAGATGACCAGATTTGCATTTTAAAGTATTAAACCTTCTATCAGGATGACCCTAGGCATCCCAGAGGTTAATCATAAGAAGGTCGTATTCAGAGGGCCTGATGGCTGTCATTAGGATAAGATACTGCAGGTCATCTAAGGAAAAAAAAATCCTGCAAATTGAAATAACATAAATTTGACCCAAATGGGGAACAGAAACTTCCTACCTGGAAAAAAAAGACCCTACAGCAAAGGTAATTTAGGGTTGAATGCTAATTTCTACTTACTTTTGATGTGGCCAATGCTTTTTTTAAAAAATAAATACAGTACATCAAATAGACATTTCATCATGAAATTGAAATAAATTCTTAAACATTTGTAATTCAGCAGTATGAAATGACTTGAGAGAAAAATCAGTGAGCATTTTTTGGCAATCAGAAGGAAAAGAAGCCTAACACTTAATAGGAGACAGAATAGCATGTTGGTTACTAGCATGGGCTCTGGTGGCAGACTGCCTACTTTCAAATTAGGCACTTCCACTTGCTGACTTTGTGACCCTGGATACATTACTTAACGTCTCTGAGACTCAGTTTCCTCATCTCTAAAATGGAGATACCACATATTCACTTTACAGTGTTGCTGTATAGGTTCAATAACATAATGCATCTGAAGTGCTTAGACGGATGACTAGTATGTAGTCTTATTTCATGTCCACAAAAATTAGTTATCACTATTATTATTTTGAATCTAGTTCTTCCACTCCTTTAAGAATATATATTTTAAAATTTTATGAAAATTTTTTACTGATTTTTCCAAATCTTCAACTTGGCCAATTTCATATTTTATACCCCCATGCCTATGTACCCTTATTCATAAATTCCTAAGATACTATTAACTCATGTATATCATCTATTCCAACCACCTCATTATAGCAATAAGTGGGGCCCCTCAATATAAATTTATCCATCTATATTTGTTTTACAAATTATTAATGTATTTGAATATCTCTATCATACATGTAATTGCTTAACAAATATATATTTGTTTTACAATACTTGGATCAATCATATGTACCAATATTCTTTTAACACAAAGAAGATGACTTTAGCCTAAGAGGCCCAGGAGTCTTTATTTGGTTGATTTTTTATTTTAATAACTTATTTTGCATGAGCATGTATCTTTGGCATATTCTTAGGTAGGTTTTACTGTGGGTTCACTTGCGTTTTTTTCATATTATTTCTAGATTTCTACGTCTAGACTAAATGTATGATTCAGTACAGTCGTCTCTCAAAATCCACAGAGAATTCTTTCTATGAGCCCCCGTGTGTACCAAAATCCGCAGACGCTTAAGTCCTATAGTTGGCCCTCTGTATCTGTGGTTCTGCATCGACAGATTCAACCAACCATGAATCGTTTAGTAGTGCATCTATTTATTAAAAATAATCTGCATATAAGTGGACCTGTGCAGTTCAAACCCGTGTTGTTCAAGGGTCAACTGTAGTTCATAAAGTACTTTTTGAACCAGCGATTTGCCTGTAGCGAAGAGCTCAGAAATTCTTTTTTAAAGCACGCTACAATGAAAAGACACTACGCAGCCCATATACTTTCAAAGGGTAGGTTAAAGACAGAGCTGAACTCATATTCTTATGCTGCACCTCTCCCAAGACTAGATTTCGATTAACTACAAAGAAAGAAGAATCAAATTAGCTAACAGTCATCTATTACGCATAAATTAGTGGGAAAGTCAACTCTCCTCTAACCTAAACCATACAAATTCTATTGTGCCTGTTACTGTTTTTAGCATCTCCAAATATTAGATACAATATTCAGATTCCAAATAAGGTAGTAAGATCCAAATAACAGTTTAACTCAACAAACATTTATGAAAGTCAACTGCGTACAAAGCACTGCACTGAGTACTGGAGAGACAAAGGTGAACAGCACATGTATCTGCCTTTGAGGAATTTATCATCCAGGGTTTGAAGTTTGACAGCTGTACATCAAAAATACAATTTTTTGTACATCAAAAAATAATTTGACGTAATGATGTGGTAAGTGCCAAGAGCTTTGGGATACCAAGGACGACGCATCATCCAATCTGAGCTTTGACGATGCCTTCTAGAGAAGATGAGGCCCAAACTCTATCTTGAGGATTGTTGCAAGCCAGTTAGGTGCAGAAGCGGGAAGAGCATGCCAGAACAATTCCCAACTGTGTGAGCCACGTCACTGGGTGGCGGTGGAGGGGTGAAAAAGAGCACGATGCAAAGAACTGTGGACAATAAATTGCATCCTGTAGATAACGGGAGGTGTTGTAAGCAGGCCAAAAAATATAATATTTTTCAAAGGTTTAGACATGTTTAGAAGGTTGGGTAGATATGCTCACCTGCCCTTTAGGGCACATGTGAATCTGTAGCTCTCGGGTTCCTTGCTGTGGGGCTGCGGTGTTGTGCCAAGTAATTACTTCTGGTCCATAGGCCATGGATAGGAAAGACATATATCACTTCTGGGCCAAAAAGTGGAAAAGCCTCTGTGTGACCTGCCACTGCTTAGTCGTCTGCCATGGTGTTTGTGGAAGCACACATATGGATGGAGCTCTCATAAGAGGAAAAATGAGTGGAAAGCTGAATTTTCACAAGAAGGCTTACGCAGAAGACTTTTGGAGAATGAGAAATAAACTTTTGTAGTGTGAAGCCACTGAGGTTTTGGGGTCATTCATTACTACAGCATAATCCATTCTATGCTGAATAAAAGTATTAGCAAGGGTTTATAATTGTTTGTGTACGAAGGGTGAGGAAGGGAGAGGTGATGAGTATGGCTCTCACGTTTCTGGTTTCTTGATTGTTTGGATGGTTTAAAGACTACTGAATGAGAGGAAATTCAAAGGTAAAAACCAGCCATACTGGTTTGGAAAAATAGAGAAGTGGCAATGTGCCAACACATAGACTTTGAAGTTCCCAGTGAATGTGTTCAGGCAACATTTAGGTACACGAGCCAGAAGCTCAGAGGATTCTCAGGGCTAGATACAGAGATCTGGATGTTCTCATGAATGGTAGTTAAAATTATGAGAATAAATAAGATCAAAGAAGTTTCGAAGTAATTATCTAATTAATTTAGGCTAAGCAAATCATCCAAACCTCCAATACCAATTTCATCATTCGATTTACCAATTTGGGAAAACATACATTTAATAAAAAAACAGCTTTCACTGAAAGTTACCATCTTTATAATTAGCAGTATATTATTTTTCCTTAGCTTAAAATGAAGACTACACAGCATTGTAAATCAACTATACTTCAGTAAAAAAAAAAAATTAAAAAAAAAAGTTAAAAAATGAAGACTAAAACAAAATTTAATGGGTCTTTTTGTACTAGTACAGTGCAGGGATGGTTTTTATTTTCTATCTTTTCTTAGATTCAGGGTATTTTCTTTGCATATACAATTGCTATTTCATATTACTTTGTGTCTCTGATATTCTTCCATTTTTCTGTATGTCTGGAATCCTGACTTTATTATTATGTCCAACGTCACATATTCAGTAAAAAGAATGTTCACGTGTGGGTAAAGATTTTGGAAGCAGTATCCTTTTTACAGATTGTTATCGCAAAAGTGAACCTAAAAGATTAATCATGATTGTGGATGTTTCTATTAAACATGGCAATATTGCTAATTATTTCAAAAGAAATACTACAATTTTCTTTATTGTTTTAACTTTTTTATTGTCCTCTCCTCCTCTTCCACTAAAATATGAGCTCAGAGAGGTAAGGGAGCTTGCCTGTCTCACTCAGGGTTACATCCCCTGCACTGCACCTGGTATGTAGCAGGTATTCATTCAGTATCTGTTGAGCTTGTTGAATGAATGATTGTGTACACTTTGAAGGACAATGTACAATACCATAACAAAGTAATCATTTTGTCTCCTATATTGTATAAGAATACGATCACTATTTGTTATAAAATAGACATTTTAAAGGGTAGTTAATCTTTCCTTTTCTCATTCCTGCCTTTCACTCACATGCACATCCAATCCTTTGGCAAACTCTATATATTGTGCCTTCAAAACATATCCAAAGGGCTTCCCTGGTGGTGCAGTGGTTGAGAGTCCGCCTGCCGATGCAGGGGACGCGGGTTCGTGCCCCGGTCCGGGAAGATCCCACATGCCGCGGAGCGGCTGGGCCCGTGAGCTATGGCCGCTGAGCCTGCGCGTCCGGAGCCCATGCTCTGCAACGGGAGAGGCCACAACAGTGAGAGGCCCGCGTACCACAAAAAAAAAAAAAAAAAAACATATCCAAAATCTGACCATTTCCTCAAGCCGTACCAGCCTGGTCCCAGCCCCCCACCTCTCTCCCCTAGATTACTACAGCAGCTTCCTTACCGGTCTCCCTGCCTGACCACCGCCCCTTTCCTTCCACCCCACATGAATTTTGATATAAAGGCCAGAGTGATAGTCTAAAAGCATAAATCAGATCCTGTCACTCTTCTGCTCAGAGGTTTCCCATCTCACTCAAAATAAAAGTCAGCGTCCTTACAAAGGCTCACCAGGCCCTACACCAGCTGGCCAGCTGCCACCTTTTTGACCTTATCTCCCACTGCTGTCCTCTTTGTTCCCTTCTCTCCAGCCATACTAACCTTCTGGCTTTTCATTAAAGACACCATGCCTGTCCCCACCTCAGGACATGTGCACTTGCTGTTTCCTCTATTTGGAATGCTCTGCTTCCAGGTATCCACGCGACTGGCTCCCTCCTCTTTTTCAGGTCTTTGCTCCAAGGTCATTTTTCAGTGAGGCATTGCCCAACTGTCCCATGTAATATGTCAGTGCTCTCCTCTGCAACCCCCAGTTCCTATCCCTCTGACACTGTTCATCTGCATTCCTAGCATTTATCACCATCCAACTTATGATGAATTTACCTGTATATTTATTGTCTTTCTCCCTGAAGTAGAACATAAGCTCCATGAAGACAGGTTTTTTTTCCTGTTTTGTACAACGCTGTATAGTGTTGATACAGAATAGGCATAAAATAAATATTCATTGAGTGAATAAACTGTTATGATAAATACCTAAACCTTCAGATAAATTCTGAGTCAATGAGAACTAAGCTAAGCAGTATTTCAGAAGCCCCACAAAGACAGGAATGGGATAGAACTGGAGTCAATAGGACATCTCAGTTCACAAAAACATTCAGCCTCCCTCTTCCTCGACAAATCTCACTTTTAAAGAGAACATTCCTGACACCACAGCTGGCTTTGAACCCTAACAACTTGACCGGGGCCCAGGAAACATACCTGAAGTTTGAAAATTATTAGTGTTAAATAGTGTTTTCTCTTCCTATGTAAACTAAGACTGTAGTGGTATGACAAATCCAATAATGTGATTACCTTTCCCTTTTGTTATTAACTTTTTCTTTCTTTCTTTTTTTTTTTTTTAGTGGTGGCTTCAGCATAGAATTCAGTGTACAGGCTGCTTTTATCAAGATTATTTGAGTATCACTGAGGTGAGAAGAAACAAAAAGATGAATGTTTTACTAAAATTATGATAAACAGTCTTATTCAGAAAGTTATTGTTATTGGGCTCTAATAAAACCTATTTCTTGACTCTTTTAAATTTAATTTATAGTTTTAACTTCATAAAACCCACAAAATTTGAATACTATAGGCTTTGAAATGTTTTATTTTCATTCTATTGTTGTCCTTATAATGTTTACAGGTAATTATACACACTTTCTATAAAACATTATGAGGACACCCTCCCAATTTTCAATACTAAGTGATACTAACTGCATTTTGGTAGCCAAGACCAACAAATGAAATGAGTTCAGCAAAGTTTATGTAAGCCCAATTGGCAATAACAAATGATGAAAATAATTTTTCATACAAACTCAGCCCCACTGGAAGGTAACAATACAAAGTAGAAGTTTATGCATAAATTTAAAATAAATAAATGTACACACAAAACTGTTACTTACTATCAGTTTAATCGTAAACTCAGACTAGAAGCATTTGCAGCTAAAACCATTCACCAAATGTCTATCAGAGACGGTGTGATCTATCGCATAGAATAGAGAATGACAGAGAACAGGAATGTATTTATCCCAATCAATTAGGTAATATAGCCAATTTTACATCCCATGATGGAGGTTTGTATGTTACTCACTTTTTATGCACAGAGGGAAGTGGCCTTGGTTGTTCATGCCACCCTGAATTAGAAAATGTTTGAGGTCAAAGTTCCAAACTTTGGCTGTTAAGAAATTGCTAATAGAACCCTGTAGGGCCCGCCTTGCTGAGGGACAGTTCAGCGGTGGTGCCTCTGCTCTTCATTCATCACTCAGTAACGAAAAATACTTTAACAAATACAAAAGTCAGACAATATTTGCAAGTAATTAAACTAGGACCAGGACCAGGACTCTTTGATACAGAACTTACATTTCATAGGAGCATGTGACAACCCATCCCCAGCATCACTGGGCTTTTCCTCTTGCATAAAACAAAGATTGAGGAAAAGGAATACTGTATTGCACATCCCCTTTTCATGGTATTTTCCTAATTTTATTCCTTTGAAATGAAATAATGCATTTCATAAGTAATAATATTCACAGCTATTTTTTAAATTATCCACACACGTATCTCAACCCTTACAACATCCCTATGAGATTAGCTATTGTTTTCCCTGCTTTAACTGAGGATTTTCTTCTCAGAAAAGTTAAGAAACTGTCATACCTGTGGTAGACAACTAAAGAGGAGGTCCACCTGACACTATCGCCCTGGTTTCTCTCCACCGCTTTTCCACTCCACAGTGCCTAGAAATCTCATTCCCAAGCCCCGCCAAGCACAAAGGTGACCTCCCACCCCAGTGACCCACCTCACCTCTTCCCAAGGACCTGTGGCATCCTGGCTTATCAAAGGAATGGCTTCACTTCCCTGCATTGAAAGGGCCTGTGTGAAGAAATCTGCTCCACTCCTGATTGGAAGAGCTTCGGGAAAAGCCTAATCTTCAGTGACCTTTAGGAAAATCCCAGCCTTCAAACCAAAAGGCCCGGAACAAGAAGTCAACTTGCCAAGTACACCTCCTGGCACTCTCCTGACCCACAGCCATCAGTTTTACAAGCAGCCCCACTCTCTTTTAATATCCTCCCTGGGCACCACCTGACTCTCACGCTCCTGGTGCAGAGAGACTGGGACTGTGCAGGCCATAGGGAAGCGGGCGGAGGGATTAAAAAGTACCCTGCTCATAGCTTGAAAGTTTGTAAAGAAAGTACTCAACACGGACTTCCCGTAGTATCAAAAGGAAAATTTATGCATCGCCTTTGAGTTCAACTTCTCCATTAAAGCTTTTTCCCTATAATCTAGGGAGTTCTTATCTTGGTGACTTATGATGTTATGGAGGGGCTCATGCATGGAAAATGTCAATAGAAATAGTAACTCTGGAAGGGAAGGGCCTCCTAATTAGTCCCCATTTAGATTTTATGATGGCTTTGAGATCTGCTCACCCTGACAGTGCGCACTGTGGTTACATATTGTTCTAGCCTGAGGGAACCATAGGAAAATCCAGATTTATTGTACCTATCATACCAGCATATTTCATTTGCCATTATGAGCAGCCATCTCGCAATGATGCAGGAGTATTTATTACAGATTAAATTGTAGGACCTGGATGGTTTAGTGAGGTTCTTGAGGTATCATTTATGTCATTAACTGGCTCATTATCAGATCTGCAAATCTCCATTCTTTTCTGAGCCTTCTGTTTGAGCACGGAGGCTTCCCAGCTCGGGTAGCTTCCCGGGCCGTGTTTTGCGGTGTCGTGGGCATGAAGTTTAAACACAGACAAAGCAACTCAAGAAAATCGCTTGCATCACCCTCCGTGCTGTCGTTTTATCGGATTTCCTGGGAAAACGGTGGCAAATGCCTCTTTAGTGCTATTTACTGGGGGTCAGGCAGGAAGGTTATTATCTACCGGGCTGTTCAACCCTGCCCAGGTTGCTGGTGTGTTTGGAGGAGCGCGGGGATGGGGGAGGGACCTTCGAGCTGCAGGATTCAGGGCATTTATTTTCAGAGGTGGTTAACGCTAATTAGGTTAGGAGTGCCTGGCTGTCTTCAAAAGACGCAGCGTCCAATTTTTCTTCTCTGATAAATAACCCCACGTTTGAAAACCAGGAAAGGAGAAGAGAGTGTGTGAAATTTAATTGTGGTTATTTAGGAAGTTTGCTGCTCTTCTATGCTGAGTATCTGCGGCGAGAGGGATGAGTTTTCAAGTCTTGGTGCCTCTGGGTCTGAGTTTTAATTCTACCTCGGAAACTAAGCGACGAGGATTCACTGATGGTCTATTATGATTGTTTTTTTTTTTTAAGATAGCAGAATATTCTTGCCTCACACAGAATTGTCAGGAAGGAATACTCAGACCACAGTGTTCACCTCTTACCTCTCTTCCCTGGTTTAGCTCTTCTATTTGCATTTATTGTTTGACTCAAAGTAGGGGTTCTTTGTTGTTGATATTTGCCCTATTTACTCTCCTATATTGCTTTTTCATAAAACCCAAGGAATGGCATTTAAGTTGCTGTGTTCTTTGGTATTAAAATACTCTCCCTACAGAGGCACAGAAGTACCTATAGAAATGCTGAACTCAAATCCATAGATTACCTGGGAGAGAAATGCCTTGTGATTTAATTGTTGAGTATAATTAATTCACTACATAGACAATAGTTGCTGGTAAAAGCGCATTTTCACAAAGGAAAATTACAGGTAGAAGCTATTATGAAATCTTTAAAAGGGATTTGATATTATATTATAGAACTGAAGTTGAGACAACAGAAATGGTGGACCATTAATATTTGCACAGATGAATCCTTATAAAATATTGCTTCCTTTTTTTATTTATAGAGCCACAAAAAATCATTTCGCTATTGACTAATAACTCAGGAGAAGCCATGCAAACTGTTTTACATCTGCAATGATCTCTGTAGATCTAAGAAGAAACGAATTTGAAATGCCCTGGTCGAATGGAAATAAATAGTAGTGAATGTACAGCAAGCATTTCTTGCCACACACTCAATTTACCCTCATTTAGCACATGAGCGGTACCCAGAGTCTCCTGAACAGATGCGGAGCTGCTGCTTCTTTTAATCAGTTATATGAGAAGGGGCTGCAGAAAGCTTCTCATTTTTACTTGTTGCTTGCGAGTTAAAGTTAATGAAGCAGTGTAGAAAGGTCAGAAGGAATCATTTTTACTTTTTGCCACTGAGCAGGATAATTTAGAGGCTCCATAACGATGCCATTGTCTCTGTGTCGTAGCAAGAACGAACTGCCCAGCTCTGAAGAGATCCTGTCGATTTTACGAAGCACCATTTGATAACAAGGGTTATATAACTTCTAATTTGCCTTTCTTTATATTCAGTTTCTCTCACACATATTGTATTGAGACATAAATAAATGTTACGACAAATAATGTGTGGCAATGATTTCCCACCTATCCACAACGTGCAATGCAAAATTAGCTTGATTCCAGGAGCTTGGGGTTTTTTCTTTCTTTTTTTTTTTTGTTACATCTAATTTTTTCTAAAGTTTAAATAATTTTTAATTATTTTGAATTTGTCTCTCATAGGCATTATAAAGTTATAGAACTTTTTGTAGAGAAATGTATTTAGGCCTCAGTTCCTTATTCCTAACTCCCCCACCTAAATCTTTAAATTAAGAACTGCCACTTTTAAGCAGAATTTAGAGGAATATGTAAAATTTCTGTTAACTGTTTATTTTCGATCTGGTACCCTTAGCAATGCTTTTGTTATTTATTTTCAACCCTTTCATAAGAGTTGAATATTGCAACTAGAATAAAGAGTGGATCAGAGAATTATCTTTAAAATAACATAAACACTTAGATTTAAGAATCATTTTTCACTAAACACTTAATGACAACATCTTATATCAAAGCTAATTCTAAAGACTCCATAATTTTAAACAAGTGCAGTATTTAAGGGAAACATCCATAAGCACAACTGCTTGTAATATTGTTTATATAGTCCATTGATAAGTGTGTTAAGCAGATTATAATTATATACATATATGTATATATATGTGTAACACCGTACCTGAGTAGATAGCCAATTAAGCAGAACTTAGCACTAAATGAGTCATCCCTCATACTCCCTGTATACTATAGGCAGTCTTGAATAAATAACTCTATGCTGCTATAAATAGGCTCCTTGAAATAAGAGATTCTGATTTGAAACTTCTTTGTAATGCTCCCCTAGCCAACCTTATTGCTTGGTCTTTTGCATTATAGTCTTAATATTGAGCTTGCTCATTAATCTCCATCCTTTTTTAGGTTAGTCTAGGCTCTTCTTGTAGCTGTAATACTCACTGGGTTGCCGTAGGAACAAGAGATCCGAGTAAATATGCTTACGGAGAAGAAATGACTACTAATTAAATGTGAATAGCATTTATAAATTGCCTAGTTCTCACAAAATGCAGAACATAATATGCTTTGATGTACTTCATTAGTAAAAGGCACCTGTATTTTTAAAATACATACTAGTAGAGAAAACCAAATTTTAATGCAAAAATGATCTTTACGTGGTTTCGTTTCTTATGCCGACTATAAATCCTGTAATTTAATGCAGATATCCTTTTACTGCATTTACATGGCAGAGGAAGACATTTGTCTGGCCTGTGAAAGTGCTGGAAACCTTTACTATTCCCTCACCAAAGTGTAATTCCTTTTTTATTGTTGGAAGTATAGCTTTTCTGTTATATTTTTGACAAAAAGAAACTGGGTTATAACATCCCCTCCGAATCTAGGTAGGTGATATTTTTCACATCACACAGAGGGCTGTAGTCTTTCCTGTATATTGCCTAGAAAATTGGGACTTTAGTATGAAACTCGCAAAGCAATCTTGCAGTCATGCTTAGCTTTAGTTGTGCTTTGTTTAATGCTGAAAAGCACCTCTCACCCTTTCCAAGATGTTAAGTCCCCAACTTAATTATCATTCTGTGTGTCACAGCAGATGACCTAATCAGGTTTCCCTTTATGATTCTGCAATTCAGGAGTACAGTCCTCTTCCCCAACATTTTGTCTTTTCATTTGGGGAGCTGAGAGTTTGGGGCTGACTTATTTCCAAACAATTGATAAATAACTGGTCCGCACACTGGCATAAGATGATGATTGCAAGCCCTATCTACGATTCCAAGACAGGCGAGCCATTAAGTTAAATGGGCCGTGGGCATAGTTATGTTAACTTCCAAGTTAACTGAGGGAACTATTGCAGTTTGATTATTGTTTTCTGAAGATGTCTCTTCTCAGAAAGACTACCTAAATCACCGGCCGGCCAAATATCAAAGAAAAATAAACTTCAGAGTTTTTTTGAAAAAAACGTCTTGAGTTACCTACTTTATATTTCCCTTTGTTTTAATAATACATATATATACATACACACAAACACACACACACACATTTTTAACAAAAGAAAATGCTCAGGCTCACCTGCCCTCTTTAAGCTGAGCAAGAGCTGCTGTGTCACAATGACTAGCCTGGGGGACAGTTCAAGAGTTTTCTTTTCATTTGACTGCAGGAAATCAATCCTGTGGCTCGCGTTATCTAAGAGCAGCTGACTCAAGGAAAAGCAGTCATCTGGCCGCTTGCTCTGTGGGTGCAATTAGGAACACTTTTTCTTTTTACTGATTTTCAGCAAAGTATTTGTTGCCAAGCTATGTGCCAGGCCGAGGATGGTAACAGACATGTGTTGTTTATTTTCTGGACTGGTCTTATTTCTTGAGGTAGCTAAACTCTAACTTTTCATGTCTGTTCTAGAGAAACAAAAGTAACTGGATAATGCTTAACATTTAATAGACACTATATCTATGCTATTTCTAGTGAATACTATTTTTGTATAGTGTTTTGCATGGATTTAATTTAAAGCATCATGAATTTAATCATGTTTGTTAAATAGATTATAGGCACTTTGTAGGTCTTCAATTAATATTCAATAAATGTTGAATTTAATTAAATGGCACATTTTAAAATTAACAATCTTTGAATAAAATTTGAATCTCCACTTTCTGAATCAAATTTTCCCTTGTAAGTGCCACAGGAAAAGCACTTCTAAATTATAATTACATTATTAGGTTTTAATGAATTATCAAGATTCTCTAAAAGGTGATTCTGCTCAATCCGTAAACTATAGTTTTGTTGTTGCTAGTTCGGGATTTGTTTGTTTGTTTTTTAACTTAAAAGACAGGGCACTGCATAAGCGTACCAGTTGGGTTCTCAACAGTAATGGTAAACCATCTATTTAGGGAATATCACTCTGTTCTGGGTCTGATGTTCAAAATCTTTGCAATTCTATGTGATTGTGCTTAAATGATAATAGATAGTTTTCACTGAGCATTTGCTATATACCAGGAACCGTGCAAAACACTTTATATGCATTATCCTTTGGTTCCTCATAAACCCCATGAGAGAGTACAATTACTGCCTCATTTTTAGATGAAGAAAATGAAGGTCAGAGAGATTGAGTAATTTGCTCAAGATATAAGAGGTAGAGCTAAGATTCAAACCTTAGACAGCCAAATTCCAGAATCTCAGTGCTTAACCCTTTTATCGCACTTCTCATTTATTTTCATCTTAACTTCTTTTTCTTTCGTAATGTTTTACTGCAGTAACCCATTCTTTGCAATATCATATATGCTTTATGTCCACTTTAAACTTCTACCTTTAGCTATTCTCTCTGTATAGCATGCATAATTCTCTTCTTCTTTAACTGGATGAATATAGACCTTGGAAAACTGTCACCCTTGCAAACCCTTACAAAGTATCATGTGATTATCTCGTCCAGTTCTACTTTACAACCATTTTCCATTTGCATGTTTTGAGCATCCTGGATGCCTTTTGATTTCAGTGTCAGTTTGCCATTCTCCTAGAATTCACATCTTCTTTTAAAGATTATAATGATATAGTCTTGACAGTATTTCAGGAGATAAAAATATTCATGTCAAGGTTGTGGTCGTCCCCAAATATTGATTTTTATATTAAAAATAAAATAAAACATTGACTCTTAAACCTATATGGGGATTAAATCATTGATTTTGATTAAGAACAAACACCAACACTTCCATAATTTTATTGCATCTGAGGTTTCACTTCTCACTTAGAAAATCAAGTTAATCTCTTAGAAATGCCTTATGCAGGGTCCCTTCGCATTTACAGAAGTCGAAGCCTATGATACTTTGGGAGTTGTAGTGACTCTTATCTCTAAGCACCACAAAGTACCACAAATAGACTGTGCTGTTGCTCACCTTCATTGCCTGATTATCCCAGCCTCTGTTCAGAAGAATAACATTTCAAGATTGGATTGTAGCCAACTCAACTGTAACCAACTCAGGACACTAAACTGGGGAATTCATTTTAGAGAAGATTTATGTTCCAAAACAGTTTCGAGATTTTTTTTTTACTGAGTTTGGTAACCTGTAATTTTTAAATTTCTTACGTAAAAAATAAATAAAATATTTGAGTTTCTCTTCTCAGTAAAAGAAATGCTTGTGGACAGAGGACCCACTGAAGGGACAAAGACTAGGTCATCACCCAAGCTCCACCTCATTCTATCCATGTGACATTAAATAGGTCACACCCTCTGTGACTGTCAGTTTCCTACGCGTTCAAAGGTAGATTTTAAACCTATTCTGATTACTATACAATGTTCTTATGAGGATCGTGTGACATAATATGTGAAAGTTTTTAGAGACTTGTGAAGCAATATACTATTAAATATATTATCTTATTGACTGAGTTTTTATCTTCCTCACACTAGCTAGACTCTGCCAGTTCTTTCTGCAGTTCTCAAAGCATGTCCCCTTTAATGAAGGATAAGTTTATCAGGTTGCAGTGTTATAACTTTTCGGGGCAAAACCATGCCGTTGAGTTCTGCACAGCTTCAATTTTTCACCTTTCAGTCTATACTGGTTCAAAAACCCACTTACAAACATTTAAAGACAAATTAGTAAATTACGATCTATAACAGACTGTAGCAACTTAGCATTATATTATCTATTTGATAATTACAAGTAATATACAAATAATAATTAATAGGAAACATTTACTGAAGGTAAACTCTGTTTTAGGCATCATGTTATATAATGAATACACATTGTTTAATCCTCACAATAACCCTATGACTATTATAATTTCCTTTTTTACAGATCTCAGAGTTGAACTCAAATCTGACTTCAAAGCCTTTGTTTTTAATCATAACTCATAGTGCGTAAATCTCAGGGACTGAGACAATTTCTTTTCTTTTTTTACAAACCAGAAATAATACATGTATTTCTTGCCCTTAGCAGCAAAAATTTTTGGAGGCTATCTGCTTGCCTAAATTATACTCAAACTCTTGAAGTTCTATGCCCTTTGAGACATTTTCCAAAATATAGCATCTTTAAAAAGTCTAATTATATTCTCACCTTCATTTTGTCTCCAAACCATAGTAAACACTTTATTAAATTTGAGTAAGAGTAATGAGTAATTTTTCACTGGTTCCAAAACCCAAAAATATATGAAAAAATATTTTTAAGTATATTCAAATTTTATGTTCTAATCTCTAAAGAAAGTTACAGAAATGTTCTGAAATACATTTAATGCTGTCAGTATCATTAAAATATATCTCTGATCATGTAAGATGACAGTTTTAGAGGGAAAAAAATCACCCAAAGTTTTAAGTATTAGTAAGTTGGTTCAAACAAAACTTATTGGCTTTTATTTCAATGCTTTCATTGTATACATTGGGACAGTGAGGCCCAATGGGCAGACCAAATATCCCAGTTATTGTCCAAATCCTATTTCCCTGGTATGTGACCTCATTATGCCTCTTGCTACTGGTATCTTATATTACTTGTAAAGACCATAGATAGGCAACTGACAATTCAAAAGTGAGATTATATGTTATACTCAATCCAAATCAATAGTATTTCCCAAACTATCTGGAAATTGCTTACTAAAATGGTGCTTATATTATTCAATTGTTTTTTCGTGTTGCCTGACTAGTAAGGCAGCTAGATGTTCAACAAATTCAATAATGCACTAATCTTAGAAATAATTTCTCCTATAACATTTACCTCAACAAAATAGCTTCCCAGTATGTGAGACTTTTGAATAAACATTTAATGTAACAGTAAAATGTGAAAACAATCACAATCCAATCTAATCAAATGTATGTGTGTCTACACTGATTTGTACCAAGCAAGTAATCTGAATTATGATCCTTGACGTTTAAAAAATCTTTTCTTTAATGTAGTGTTTCCAGTTATATTTGAGTACCTTGAAATTTAATTCATTGTACATATTTATGTCTTAAGTTCTTACTGCGCAAAGCTGAATAAAGCATTTTCACAATCTTCAGTGAGTTCACAGTAAAATAAGATGCAACCAGTGATAATACTGTGAACGTGATAAGTAATGCTGTGAATTGTGACACAGAAGGAGAAAAGAGGCTCCAGCCTGATAGGATGAGAAACATGAGTGTAAGTAGGAGTGAAAGAGAGAGAGCAATGTTCCAGGTGACAAATGTAAGTGAGTAAAGGGAGGGTGGGGACTTATGAAAGTGTGTGGTAGGTCTGAGAAGAAGAAAGGTGTGCAGAGTTCACAAAGGCAAGAACATGAGGTAGGGGAGGCTGAAAGAAGTTGAAACTTGAAATATTCGTGGCAGAGTTGGCAGAACTCCTTTACCAAAGAGTTTAGACTTTACCTTATAAGCAATGAGTCATCACAAAATATTCTAATCAGAGAAAAATCTGATTGTCTCTTTGTTCCAGAAAGAGAATAGTAATCACAATACAGAGAACGGACTAAAACAATGGATTAAGACATAAGTAAAGAGTAATTATACAATTAAATGTATTTTTAAAACCCAAAATCTTTTCCAAATAGGTCAGGGTGCTTCCCTTTTTTCTGAGCCACCAAAGATTTCAGAACCTCTCTCTCTCTCTCAGCTGAAATCTTGCCTCCAGGATGGTTTTACTTTTTCTCTTATGATATCTTTATGCACCCCCCACCAGACAAAATTTCACCTGTTTATTTTCCTCTCACTCCCTTAGGGGAGCTTGGTGGTTGCTTTCCCAACATGCATTTCTCCTTTTAGCATCACCAAGAAACTTTATTTCCTAGAGACACAGACGTAGAGAACAAACGTATGAACACCAAGGGGGGAAGGGGGTTGGTGGCGGGATGAAATGGGAGATTGGGATTGACACATATACACTAATACATATAAAATAGATAATTAATGAGAACCTGCTGTATAGCACAGGGAACTCTACTTCACTTTGCTGTATAGTAGAAACTAACACAACACTGTAAAACCACTATACCCCAACAACAACAACAAAAAAGAAACTTTATTTCCAGTAAGGTATTTATGTGTTTCTAAGTTCACTCCATCCACAGATCCAGTGTGGAGACCCAACCAGGACTTAGTTAATCAGGGTATTCCATTCTCCCGAACAAGTCATCACTGGTTTAGCAGTTACCATGGGCCCTAAGTTTGTTCAGTCCGGCTGCATTTCAGAATTTTGCTGGAAATACTGGGACAAAAGCATTTATTTTTCTTTGCTGAAATAAATCAAGAAAGCACCTAGATCTGAAGGACAGTGGCAGCCAATCTGGATGACATGGAGGGAGCTAGCTGAGGATGGTGCCCAGTGGAGAGGAGGAGATGGATGGAGAGGAAGAAATCAAGTCCCAATCAAACGGCTTAAGCCACCGCTCTGAGATTTACCTAAAGCCAGACTACCTCTGGGCTTTTAAGTCATTTGAGACAATAAAATGTTCTTTATTGTTCAATTACATGGAGTTAAGTTGCATGTGTTTACAACTAAAAACAGTATAACTGTTACATGTCAGCGCTCCTTGGATTGCACTACCGTGTTCCATTTCCTTCTGGGTATTTTTTTGAACCTCAAATTCAATGTATCGCCAGAATAAAATACTTTATATATTTAATAACACTCATACTATAGTATTTTAATCATTTTCATATTCCCCTATGATTAACAATGATCTTGAGATTGTACAAAAATAAACATATAATTTAAATCTGATATTGGCTTTACTTAATTTCAGCCAAATAAAATAAAATTATACTTCTGAGCGAAGAAAAAGACAATTTTGACTATAAGAACATGGATAGTCGTATACAACTATGTTTTTTAAATTTCTTTTACGGGTTTTAGTCTAAGCTAAGGTACAGTTATTTGATTTCTAGGCAACTGGTTTTTAATGATCTTTAAGCACCTGTGTAGATTTCTGATAACTTCAGCAAGTCTTTTTCAAAATGCTGCTTCAAGAGACTTGAAGCAGGCAAGAAAACTTTGTGGCAAACTCAGAGTAGCACAACTGAGGGAATCAAGGATATGTAACTAAATGATATTATAAGTTTAAATAAAATTTCAACATATATGTAGAAGTGCCAAGAAGACACTTTTCCTTTTTTTTTTAAACCAAATGGGAAATAAGAATCCTAAGTTTCATTAGACAGATTTTTCATTAACTAGTCACATCATAGCTATCTGTAGTAAAGAGCATCCTCAACGGTTGTCAAGGAGAGCTGCTGCCCATTTATCATTGCCTTAGGTGTGACCCATTATTGTTGAAATTCAAGGCATCTTGTGGTTTTTATCTCTAAAAGCTTGCTACTCAAAAACTGGTCTCTATTGGGCCTTTAATATACATATGACATGTGGATCTTATTAAAATGAGATTCTGCTTCACCTTGGGTAAGGCCTGAAGATTCTGTATTTCTAACAAGTTCCCACACGTTGCTGATCCTACTGACCCCACCAACACCACATCTTAAGAAGCAAATATATGCCAATCCTTACAAAATCCAGGAAAACCTCTCTAACTTTTACATTATTTTCAAAATCCTGTCTTATGAACACAGCCGTGGAGTCATGGAATTTTAGGCTGAGAAGTATCTGAAAATTTCACAATAACTGCTTCATTTTATATATGTGAGAAAATTAAGGTCTTTGGGGAGGGGGCTCTGACCACTTTTCCTTGTCCCTTTACCCGCAGGCTCTTCAGGGAGGAAGAATTATTAATCTGATTATTCAGAGCTCAGGACGTTAACTGGACCACTTGTTCCTTGTGCACTGATGTGCCTTAAAGGCCAGCATCCTTACAACGCCCTCACTCTTCTTCCTGCCACGAACTCTCACTCTCCCACTTCCTCCATTTGTGCAGTCAAGTGGGCAAGTTAGACGAGTCTGTTCCCCAGACCCGCACACTCTCTCCCTCTGCTCCCAGGGCAGTCCTCTGCTTTGCATGTGAGACAGAAGAGAAAAAGTGAAAACGCTTTTGCAGCTCCAGTCTAGGAATCAGCCCTATATTCCAGTTCGTCCCAGGGACAGGAGAGCACTGTGAATGTCACGCTGCAGTCTGGTTTAGACAGATAATGTTCCTTGACTTATGAGACTAAATTTAATAAAAACTGATTATAAACCCTCTGAGAGCATATATTCTCTGTGCCAGCAAAGTGTCTAGAACATAATAGATCCCTATAAAAATATTTACCAAGGGAATAATTTTATGAAATTTGTATTGTGTTATATGTAATGTACTTGATACATAAAAACACTAATTTTGCACTGTTGATCAAAATGAGTTTTTGAAACTACTCTGAAAAATAACACTGCTTTCTCTGAGGAAGAACCTAAAATTCTTACCAATTATTTTTGCTTCTAGTCACTAAACTTTGCTTCAGGTAAATTATTTTGTGCTTAAGTAAAGCAATATGAAAATAGAATATAAGACCTCACAAACATTTCTATCCACACGCTGGATTTGTCTTCCCATGAAGATAGCCTTGAGATCCAGCAGAGTGGGCTCTGTCCCCAGAGAACCCTGGATGTGTTTCCCAGCACACACCTCCCCTACAGCATGGCTCGAAAGGCAGATCTTAAGGTACAGCTCATTCTTCTGATTGAAATACTCCACACCATAGCGTGCTTCTATGGTACCTCCCACATATGTGACAATTCCTCTTTGGGCCTTTTCATTCCCTCAGATAGTATCATCTCTCAAACTGCTTACAGAAAACTGTGAACCTTCAGATTGTCTTTATATCATGGCCCTGTGTGGAGGGCTCTCTTTTTGTCTTTACTGTGCGGGTGAAAACTTTCCCCAGGTTCACAGCAGTCACCCTGATCTTTATGTCCTGGATGGAAAGGGAAGTTTGCTTAACACAGTTGGAATTGCCTTTGCTCTGATACGACATCAGATAAAACTGATCCTTCTGCTATAGTCCATGATTCCAAATGCTTCCATAAGTGCTCAGTCCAACGGTTAATTTTCAGTCCTTGCTTGGTGTATCTACAGTATGTGACATGCTTCTTTACTCATTTACCCTGAAAACACGTGCCTTGCTAACCTCCCTCAACACCTCGTTCTCTTGGTTTTATTCTTATCTCACTAGTCGTTACTTCTCAATTTCTTCTGCTCATTTTTTCTCATCTCCCACGCAGCTTCTGTGCATTGGAAGCCCCCGTAGATCAGTCCCTGGACCTACCTGGTTTTGATCCATTCTCATTTCAAGGCTGAACCCATCTACTCTCTTAGTTTTAATTGCAGTTATGGGCTCACCACTTCCAAATCTATGTCTCTAGTCCACATTTCTCTTTCCTGAATTCCAATTTCACACATCTAAGCACCTCCTTAACATCTCAAAACACCTTAAACTTAAATATGTTCAAACCCTTTTGAACTTCGCCAATTTGGCTTCTCCTACAATCTCTCCCCGTGTAGGCAAATAGTTTACTCAGGATCCAAACCTTAAAGTCAGCTTTGGCACCTTTCTTTCTCTTATATACCACATGCAGTTGGACAGTACGTGGTGCCAGCTCTACCTTTGAAATAGATCAACATCCAAACACTTTTTATTCCTTTTACCACTACCATCAAGCCACCATCGCCTCTAGCTTCGATTTTGTAAATAGTCTTCTAATAGCAATGACCCTGCTTTTGCTCTTGTCTCCTTGTCAATTCTTTACTCACAACCTCCAACGGCACTTGTGTCAACTCAAAAATCCAAAAAAAGAAAAAGAAAACGCCACAAACAAACAAACAAAACAACAAAAAGTGCACCTTACAATGGTCTACAAGGCCTTATACAATTGCCTCTGACTGCTCAAGCCACGTTTCTATTATACTTTCCTCCTTTCTCACTTTCCTGCAGGCATGCTGGCTTCCTCCTTTTCCTTCAACTCGTAAGTACACTGGCACCTCAGCTAGAATACTCCACCTCCCCGTAAGGCCTGCTCTCCACCTTCCTTTTGTATTTGCTCCTAAGTCACCTTCTTAATGAGGTTTTCTGTTTAATTCCTATTTAAAATTGCATTGCCCCCTTCTAGAGCACTCCCTAACCTACTTTCCTGCCTTATTTTTCTCCATGGCACTAATCACCATCATACTTACTACATATTTATTTGTTTGTCTGTCTCCTCCCACTAGAATGTAAACTCCATGACAGTAGGGCTATCTGTTTTCTTTACTGCTGTGTCTACCCTGTATTAAACACTCAATAAATATTTTTAATGAATGAATAAAATCATACATAGTATTAAATAAAATGCATCATAATAAAAATGTGGTTTTTTGTTTTTTTTTTTATTTAAAAGGATCCTATCTCAACCTGCCCCTTCCACTTACCAAAGCTTAAGCTCAGCACCACAGTCAACAAACAGGTTCTTACCTGTCTCTGTGTCATTTTCCAAAATTCAGAGTTTAGGCAAATGGCTTGAGTCTGCTGATGAGTGGTCATTTCTCCACCTTAAATTTCATACACTTTCAATTTCTGAATAATGATTGATGCCCCTAACAATAAGTACATTATCTGTGTTTCTACATTATGTTTTCAAATGTCTTAGACTAAGAGAATAAAGCACAATTGTGGGGTTTCTTACCACTGTGTTTGGCCCAAGGGTTTACTGTTTCATCTTGATTTTCTCATTAAGGTAAAATAAAAATATAAAACATATATATATATATACACACATACATTTATACAATATTTATATAAAGTAAAAATATTTCCATCTAAAAATCTCATCAAATGCATCAAATGCCTTATTAGGTCTGTGCCAGTCCTAGATAGGAACCTAAATTGTATTAACTACCAGAAGTACTGAGGGATAGGTGTATGTTGCTACTGACCTGGCAGTTTTGAAAAGGATTGCATCTTCTTTACTAGAAGATGCTGTGGATCACTGAAAATAGACAAGGGCTGATTTGACCTTCAGTTAAATATTCATACATAAATTTATGTAAAAAGTGGCTATAGGGTTACCCCAATCTCATGACTTAAGGGTACAATTAACAGGCATGTACAATTAGAAGAATGAAAACAAAACAAAAAAACAACAAAAAGCAGACAAAAAAAAAAGAAAGCAGTGGTAATGAGCTGAGTGCACCCTATGATACTAACAGTACTCTGACCCACTTCTTATTGGGGCATAGATCTAATATTTACATTTCCATTATTTACTTAAGGGTTTATGTAATTCACCGGTTAATAACTTAGAAACATGTCTTCAAAATCGTTCTCTCTGACTGTAGATCATGAAAGGAAAAAATGGCATTTGAAGGGCCAATTGATAGATCAAATTAAAATATTTATTAAAGTTATATAATATAAATTCCATAGCAAATAATTAGAATAAGAAATTTTTTCCTTGTGATGAAGGGAAAACATACTTTCCTAACTCTCTTCTAAGGTCATTACTGAAACATAACATCAGTATGTTTAATTACAGTATCATGAATACTTAAATTTCTCTCACGCTTGAGAAAGCCATAAGATTACAGCTAGCACGCTGATTTTGCTACATGACCTTTCAACTGGAAAACTCAAACCATCTTACCTTAGAATGATCTGTTACTTTCCACTCTACCTGAAAAAAAGAAAAATCAGAGAAATACCTTAGATCCAAGAATTTGTGGTTTACACAAAAACTGTCACAAGGATATTTGAAGCCTGTGGGTAATATATTCATGATCCAGTAGTCAAAGCTATGGTCTGGTATGGATTCAATGTACTCTTCCTGTTTTGCATTTTTCTAGATTACAGTTCTTTAAGTTTTTTAGAAATGTAGGTTCAATCTATAAGGAGAAAATGTAGACAAACGTGTGTAGTAAGTAACAGGTAAAGTAATTCCAGTGAAGTTCAATTTCCTTCAGTTCAGAAGATCGCATAAACTCAGTTCTGCAGGATTGTGTAGAATAAAACTTTGTAGGTTTGTATATCTACATTCTAATTCACAACTCCTTTGCCTAACAGAAATGCATATTGCCAAATTATGTGCCCTTTAAACATGAGAAAATGGAACTAAAAGTTTACATTGAGCATCTCTGTATACACCATCTTATTATTTGTCTGTACCGCCATACTTTTAAGACCTTATTATACACTGTCTTTTGAATTTATTTCATTGTATGCTCCACCATAGCAACTAACTTAAAGCATGTGGTGGGTACAATGAAGAGGAACCTTAATGTCCCTTGTGAGCACTTCCTCCTACCTGTCATATCATCTAGCACACTCCTTAGCTTGCTTCTTTTCTTGCTGTACAGTCCTTCTGTGGGTAAGGGTGACAATAAAGTAACTTAACACTGTAAAGTAACAGCTAGGGCACCAACCAATCAGAACAGGTAGAGCCACCGCAGTGTAGCAGGGTCCTGGAGACCTTATTGCTGGCTAGATGTGAACTTTCTGATTGCCATTATACAGTGTGGTCCCCAGGGTCTCTACAAAGAAGTCAGGATAGCTAGGGCAGAGAGCATAGTGGGAAGCTTGAGACAGCTATATTTACCCCCAATGCGGAGAGTAATTCAATACTTTAATAATCAGCATGATAGATCAGTGTGGTCTGTCAGCTGACCAGTATCTTTTCCATTTCTATGATTTCAACTAACACATTCTTCAGGTGACCAGCAAATCCATCAGTCTAAGTCTTTAACTCATTTCCTATTGCAGACCTGTATTTTCAATGACCTAATTAGAATAAAAATGATACATTGTCGGGCTTCCCTGGTGGCACAGTGGTTGAGAGTCCGCCTGCCGATGCAGGGGACACGGGTTCGTGCCCCAGTCCGGGAAGATCCCACATGCCGCGGGGTGGCTGGGCCTGTGAGCCATGGCCGCTGAGCCTGCGCATCCAGAGCCTGTGCTCCGCAACAGGAGAGGCCACAGCAGTGAGAGGCCCGTGTATTGCAAAAAAATAAATAAATAAATAAAAATGATACATGGTCAATCTTTCACACTCAATAAATCTGAAGTTCAGTGGACTCTTTTTCTCTATAAACAATCTTTCAATTGTCTTCTCTTGGTCTGTAAGGTCCTTGCCACCCATTCTGGCTCCCAGCCTAGAAATTTGAGACCATGTCTGACTTCACACTCTCCAACATCCTGATTGCCAACCTCTTATCAATTCTGCTCCAGAAATAGCTCTGTCATTCATCCTCTTCTTCATTTCTACCACCACTACTGTTCAGGCCCCCATACCTCTTGCTTCCATCATTGAAATAGTCCCCTAAAGACTCCCTTCCTACTGCCAGACTCCCACTTCTTATTCATTGTTAAATGCAGATACAACTAGGATTCCTTCCTTGCCCAAGAAATTGGAAGATTCTGCATTGATCCAAAACTTGCTTCAAATTTCTTCACTTCAAATTTTTTTTTTTTTTTTTTTGCAGTACGCGGGCCTCTCACTGTTGTGGCCTCTCCCATTGTGGAGCACAGGCTCCAGACGCGCAGGCTCAGTGGCCATGGCTCACGGGCCTAGCTGCTCCGCAGCATGTGGGATCTTCCTGGATCGGGGCACGAACCCGTGTCCCCTGCATCGGCAGGTGGACTCTCAACCACTGCACCACCAGGGAAGCCCTCTTCACTTCAAATTTATCAATTGACCTTTTCAGCCTCATTTTGTACCCATATCCACATACCCATACATCCTTATCATCCTTTCCATCAATTTCTACTCCCTGTACTAAATTACTATTTTTCCACCTTTATACCTTTGCTCTTGCAATTTCTTCTTCCTGGAAAGCCCCCTTCTCTCCCTTCCCTGTCAAAATCCTAGCTTATTCCTTAAGGCTCATCTTCCCCAAGAATTCTTTCCCATTCCTTCCAGACAAAAACCAATCACCTTCTAGTAAGTATCCTACTGAGGCCTTTTTAGTCTGTATTTGGTAGTCATCATATTACACATTAATTTTCTATTATTATGGTTCATAGACTAAAAGCTTCCTGATATTTGAACTATACCTAATGTCCAGTAATGTCTAACACAGTACCTTAAATCAAGTGTGGGCTTAAATATGTGTGGAGTTATTTGCAGCCCCTTCATCAAGACATGATGATTCACTGTTTAGTATTTCCGAGTTGGGGCCCTACATAGCCTCTCATCTGAGTCCTATCTCTACAGTGAGTCAGTACATCAGCTACTAGTTAGACACAAATTTCCCAATCAGCTGAGAAGGAATACAAGTCAAGCACTTCCAAATAACTCAGAGCAACACATACATTACATAAAAGTGCTTTGTTCTATGGATAAAATATTTATCCCAAAGAAAATCTGTAGTCTATGTGATTATATAAAACACTTAGTATAAAATCAAGAAGTATTACTTCTGCCATTCTATCTTGTCTGTAACTATCCCATTTATAATTCTTTTGGCTTACACTCACCTCATATGTGAACTGAAATTCTGCATAGTTGAGATCTGGCTTCATAATATGGAAGGTGTATCAATGACATTGAGTTGTTTCTATAAAGTACACGAGCAATTCAAGAAGCACGTTGAATTCAATTCGGTACATACTTACTGAGCAGATACACTAGTACTGGGGGATAAAAAAAGAGGCATGTGCATCATGCCTCCCATAAAGGGTCAAATGATTTCTTGGACAAGACCAATTCAAGGCTAGGACACATGAGAGACCCATTTCTGAAAAATTCTCCAAGATCCTTCATTTGAATGGAGGTAGACATGGAAAGCCTTACAGGAAGTAAATTGAGTTTTTCCTATTTGTTGGGGAAATTAGTATAATACTCAAAACTTTCCCAAGCGTTTACTATGTGCCAGATTTTGTTCTTGGTGCTGAGGGCAAAGCTTAACAGAATAACTGACCATAGGGACTTTATGTCTAATCACTTTCAAATTTTATTTCATAAAAAATTAACAATTATGTATTTGCTTCAGTAAATAGTATAGTAAAAATAACTCACAGAGGGCCACCTGTAAACTCAAGGTCTGATCTTAGAGTCTAACAGAGACACATCAATGTCCAGTGTGTAAGTCCTATGATGTATCCTGTTCAAAAAAAAACAGAATCCAAAATTCTGTATATTTTACACAAAGGTAATTTTACATAATGCCTCCTCACTTCTTATTTATTTAATATAAGTAGGACTTATAGCTGAGTGCCCCAAATTATTTTTACTATCAATCATGCAATATTCACATTAAAATTTTTCCCACTACACATATATATTTTTAAACATTTTTGGCTACTGCTATCAACAGTTATTGAAAATAACAAACTGTCATAAAACCATATATCATTATCACATTTGGCTTATTTAAGGATCAATGGTCCTTGGTTAACAATTTCCTGCAGAATTTCCAATCCAGATGACTCATGCATATTTGAAGCAAATGGTAAATATCTCACTATAAAATAAAGAGCTATATCAAATTACATTTTTTAATTAAGTTCCTTGCTGTATGTTTTGTCCAGATGTGTACACAGTGTAACTTGTATAGAATGCTAAGTAAAAAGTAACAGTTAATTTGGGGAGTTATTGCTGTAAAAGTATGTTACCTTTTATATATATCACAGCATTACTTATTATCAGCTTCACACATAGCACTTTGCCTTTGATTTACGCAAACAACTGTAAATGTTTTATATATTTGTGAGGAAGTGAATGATATTAGACCATCAATCCATGGGGACTGCAAATCAGGGGGAAAAAAAAAAAGGCTATTACATTTCAGAAGCTGTTAAATCAGTCGTGCCCCCTGGCTGATTTTGTCAGCTATATTTGCTGTGGGTAAACCGTTGATGCCCGGAATTCTGGTGCGGCCCTGAGAGTGCTGGAGAGTAAATAGCAGCAGAGTTGTAAGCTACACCACACATCTCACACTTAGCGCGTAAGCCCGGCTTACACTTTCCTCTGAATAAGTCCAGCAGCTTTAAAAAAGAGCAAGAGAGAGAAATAAAGCAAAAGGGAGAGGAAAAAGGAGGAAAACCTGGGCCCAGGCCTTCTGTCACTGCCTCTAGCTTTAGCCCCTCAGCAGCCTGCCAACAGGACACTGTTCCTGCCAGTTGTAAATTTTAATTGGCCATCTGGGGAAAGCACAAACCACTGACTAGAGATTAATCAGCAAATTAACCCAGGCATAATACACATTTCCCAATGGACCGGGAGCAGCTCTAGGCTGGGGCAGAGCAGCCTGGGATGCAGGAGAACCTGTGTAGAATGCTGTTATTGCTTACTGCCATGCAGGAGAACATCATCTCCGAGTCCTGAAATCCCTTCTGTGTGACCTTGTTAGTGCCCCTGATTTGTATGGCAGTCGCAAAGAGTTTTTTTTTTTTTTTTTTTTTGTAAAGTGCTAAACACAGATGGCACAGGTACTGTGATTGCTGGGAAAAGTGTTGATGAATCAGTGAAAGTGACAACTTTTCTCTGGTGGGCTATTCACTTGGTTTGCTAAAGTTCCTACAGGAAGAAACAATAGTGTACCTGGATTTTTTACCAGCTCGGTGAATCACCAAGAGAATCTCATCTATTTCGCCAGTTGCTTGCTTGACACAAAGTGCCTTTATCACAGCCTCTATATTATAAAAGCAAACTTGTAAATAATAAAACCTTCCTAAGGTCTAGGTTACAAAATCAATTTAAGCCAAACGTGTGCTTATATAGGATGGTGTGGCCTCAGCTCTTTCAACAAAAGTCTTCTAGTTAGCTCATGGCTGTGCCCTGAGCCAAGATAGGCAAAGGAGATAACCATTAAAGGAAGGACATATTAAAGTGACAGACACAGGAAAGGTAAAGTGAGGGACTGGTGGGAAACTGGGAGTGGTTTTGATAGAGGGTGAATGAGGAGACTTTGCGGAAGTAGTCTTTACACGGCTTCTGGAATAATGGAAAGGGAAGAGCTCTGTGTATTATATCCAAGGATCATTAGGATACAGAATATCAAGAAGGCTCAGAGGTAATACTACAAAGCCCAAATAAAGGACACATTGCATAAACTTGCTTGAAGGGGCCTAAGGGAAGTTATAAGGTGATATGACCAGGGAAGATCAGAGAGAACAGACATTTTTCATCTTGTTGACAGCTGCATCTCCAGAATTTAGCACAGTACTTAGTATAGTGGCATATGGTAGGCACTCAACATTTTTTAATGAAAGAAGACATATCCAGCTTTAACAAAATTAGAAGCCATTGTTATATCAGACATGCCTACAATTGCCTTTTCTTTCTAGTCTAGGTTGAATGAGCAGTAGACCACGTGACGAGGGTCCCTACTCTTGAAGCACCAAATTCATACGCTGACAAGAGACCTATGTTATCACCTAGTGTGAAGACCTTGACCTTTATTCAGTCAGTCAGCAATGGACTTGTGGCATTAAGGTTGTTACACAATAAAGGAGAAAGTGGGAGATGCAGTGATCTGGGGTTACGAGCAAGCAGAGGAAGCCAATGTACTGAAAGAGAATGAAGTCAACTTGCTGGGAGGAGCGGCGAGGAACAAGCATGCAACCCCTAGAGCTTGGGAGCTGCTTCTCTGTCTCAGTTCCGTCTTATTAGAAGACTACCTCTACTTCTTTCCCTGGCCTCTGATTTTATTTGATTTGAGTGAGTTTACACGGCATTCTGATCATTGTAACCAAAAGAACCTTGACCAGAAGAGCCATAAATGGTAATAGCACTATCATAAACCAATGGCCTTAGAAGACAAATAAAACTAATAACCATCCCCACACCCCTTCCAGTACTGCAAGAATTTAAGAACTCTGAAGCATGCTGGTCATTTTCAGAAATACAAGTCATGGTGGATTATTTTATATGGCTCTGCTGTGACCCACCGCTAAATCACACAGACTCATTTCACCTGCCTCTGGCAAAGTACATAGATTCTTTTCTTTCACAACTAGGTATGGATTTCTTTCTGTTTTATTACATTATTGCAAGCAATGCTGCCTGCCAAACCACATGCCCTTAAACTGAAATGGCTTCTGGCCGAGCACTGGATTACCTGTGACACTAAATCAGTCAATATGCACGGCCTAGCGACCACAGCAGTTAAATAGATGTCTTCGGCTTCAGGTGGGAAAACCTTCCCTCAAATACCCAACTCAGTTCCTAATAAGGCCTTCTAAAAAGCTTTTATTTAAAAGACTAGTTTAAATCACACAGCAGTTTATTGGGAGGTTTTTTTTTTTTACTGTGAGGTTTTTATATGGAATATAAAGGCATAAAAAGAGAGTTGGCAACAGTTCTGCAATAAGGCAATAACTGTAAAAAGAAAATATTAGTCATTTAGAATTTGTAATATTCCAAAAAACTTTTAAGAGTTCAAATGTCTGGCCTCTGCTCACTCTGTCTGGCTTGAATGCTCTGGCTGTGTATTCTGCATACAGGAAATAATTCCTAACGCAACAGTTTGGAGAGTGTAGTCAGTATTTTCAGTGTGCGCTGGTGGACGGATTTCTTTATCTCCTCTGGGAAGGATATGATCCAAAGGTTAGAAGAGGCTCAAATAAATTCTGTAGAGTTTGTGTGGTCTCTTCTGAATTATTCCAAAGCCTTCCTGTCTAGCTTGAACTCTGTTTCCCCTACTTTATGTTATCTCAATTACATATACAAAAAGCTAGAGGAAATAGTGTTTACTTGTTTGTAAGGGCATTAGAGATTCTTCAAAAGGAGATACCTGGAGTACTAAAGTACATAATAGTAAAATGATGATAATGATAATATAGATCACGTATTGTTATGTTTAGATATAATTTTCCATGTAGTTTATATTTTAGTGGAACAAGGAGGAAAGAGATATGTGACAATATTTTACTTATTTCTTTTTTCTAAATATCTTAAAAAATAACTCGCAATCTTATATTATTTTATCTTTATATCTAAAAATAAAATCGTTTCCTGCAGAGATTTCATACAATGTTGCTAAGATGTAGAAATAGAGTCAAGGAAGCTGGGATACATAATTATTAGGTAAAAAACAGAAGATTAATTCACAATAGTGCCTATTACATAGTAAAAATGTGAAGTATATTTATATATTTGATTTGCTTAAAACAGGGACCCCTAAGGTCCTTTGAAGCTGGTTTCACCTTCCTTCTTCCCATTTCCCACCAACTTCTTTTATATCCCATGCCCCAACCCCTGGAACTTTTCTGTTCCTGCAACATATCTTGGCTTTCTATAGTCAAATATCTTGCACACACTCTAGCCCTTAACAGGCCCCAACCTGTTTCATTCCTTCTTTACCTAGAAAATTTCCACTCATCTTCAAGATCTCAGCTTTAAGAAGCTTTGTATGTCTTCTTCACGTAAAGTTAGTTGCTTTGGTCCTATAGGCTCCACCAGAACTTTGGCCATACCATTTCTTTAACTCTTGTAATAATTTATATTGAAAATTATCGGTCTACCTATGTCTTCCCAACTAGGATTTGAACTCTTTGAGGACTAAACTCAACACCCAGCATAATGTCCCATATAAAGCAGACAATCCATAAAATATTTGCTGACTAGAACACTAATGAACCATTCACAGCAGTGAATAAAGATTAAGGATATAGTCAAAGTGCCTCCATTCTCTGAATGAATTTCAGGACTATCTTGTTTACCTTGACGACAGAGACTCAGGTATTTCAGGTATAATTGAAGCTGGCCTTGAATTTCATAGCTTCTATGATTTTATCAACTTTTTTGTGAAATAATATTCCTACAATTAAATGTATTTAGATGGCCTTGATTTTCATAGCTTCAATTTTTCACCAACTTGAGAATAATGTATATGTAATTAAATATACTGAATTTAAGTGCAATTCGTTGAACTTTGCCACATGTATATACCTTACAACCTGTGTAACTTATACCCCTATCACAATATAGAACATTTCTATCACCCAAAAAGTTCCCTCACTCCCCTTTGCACTCAGTCCACTCCACGCCACTCACCTGGGCAACCACTACTCTTACAGTTATTGATATAGATTAGTTTTGAGTCTTCGAGGACTTGATATAAACAAAATTATAAATACACACTTTTTTTGTGTCTGGTTTTTTTGCTCAGGTGGTTATCAGAGTATTGCTCATTTTTATTACTGAATAATATTCCATTATATGAATATATAACATTTTGCTTATCCACTCACCAGTCGATGGGCATTTGGGTTGTTACTAGGTTTTAGTATTATGAAGAAAGCTGTTATGAATATTTGTGCATGTCCTTTTGTTATTTTTAAAATTTCTTCTGAATAAATACCTAGGAGTCAAATTGTTAGGTCATGTGATAAACGTATATTTAGCTTTATAAGAAATTACCAAAATATTTTCTTCAGTTTTTATACCATTTTATACTCCCACCAGCAATGTTTGAGAGTTCTAGTTACTCAGTGGCCTGGGCCAGTTGTGTGAAAAATGCCATTGGTATTTTGAAGGAACTGCATTGAATCTGTAGAGATTGCTTTGAGTAGTATGGACATTTTAACAATATTGATTCTTCCAATCAATATTGATTCTTCCAATCAATATTCCAAGAATCAATTGATTCTTCCAATTTAAAAAAAAAAATAAAGGTGCTTCACTTGGGTGAGGTGATTTCTTTCAGACAGGAAGGCTCGCTAAGCTCTTGGGAAACAATAGGTTCCTCTAAAATGGGAGCAAGTCCTATGTTTTTAGTCTAACTTCTGTAAAGCCTTTAAAACAGTGCCATGCTCAGATAAACACTTAACAAATAGACAGAATTGGAGTTATTATTCCTTCTTTCTAAAATTCTGGTGTCAACAATTTTGAAAGATTAATAAATATTTGTTAGAATCAGCAGCAGAAATTATATCTTTATGTAGATTTTCCCTAAACTTAAATAACAGAAAAATTATCATTATGTTGCTCAAAAATTTCAGTAATCACATTTATTGAAATTTGAAGTGGAATTATTGTTGAATGAACCATTATACCAAAGAATGACCATGTCTTAGGCCACCTGTGATTTTGCATTTTTTCCACCGATATATATCTCCTTCCTATGAAAATAAAGAACCTGTATGTTGAGTGAGAAAATAAGCAATTTTCTGCAGAGGTTAATTTCTGTGGGCTCACTACTAGAAGTGGTGTAGGTAGATATAAATTCTTATTTGTATTTAAGTGGAGGATATTTTGTTTGTTTTTGGTACAACTAATTTAGTAGTATATTGGCTGGCTTGAGCTATCATTCCGGTGGTCACTTTATTTGAGATAAAAATAGTTTATAAGAGGAAAAGGCAATGCAAGCTCTCCTTGAACTTCCTTCCAAGTTTGGAAGATAAGATTGTGAAAGGCTTCTCCCTGCTACATAAAGAAAGAGAAGGTAGCCTCATAGCTCCAAATATTGAAAACAGCTCTATAGGTAGCGTGCTTATTTTACCAATGTTCATGTAGAAAAAAGTTAGTGATGACTATATCCAACACTAATCCTTTGCCATAAAAGTTAATTTTAACATCTAAAGAGAAACATCGTAAGAATGTCATCTAGGACTCAAGCTTGTTGACCTCTGTAAATTCTTTCTACTGAATGTTACCGTATTTTGCCATTGCCTTGGGAGATTTGATAGTAATGGGAAGAGTCTGAATTAATGTATAGGTGGTATATGATATTTAAGTTAAACTAGAATATTTCAAGCCAGCATGTTTTGCTACTTGGATGGAGGAAGGATGTAAATTCTATGACGTTGTCATTGTCAGGACTCATGAATAGGCCATTGTGATAACGTACCACCCTGTCACTGAAGAAACGCAAGATTTAACATGTACCTTTAAATGTATATATGTGTGTATATGTAAACATATACATACATATTTTATAAAATAAAAATGAATATATAGTTTTTCTTCTCCTGGTTATTTCCCTTTTAAACAATCTAGCAAAGAATTTAGTTGAGATTATTGCTCTAATTGGAAAAAAACTTTGAATTTGGGCACAAAAAACACTTAATCAGACAGACATTTTGTTTGGATTATGTTATTTGTCTTTTATTTACTTTTATTAAGTAATAATAAACCAAAATAAACCACAAACAAAGTGCTTGTGCTCTTAAGTATCTTCAGTGAATTTAAAGGATTATAGAAGTAAAGAATCGTTTAGGCAGACCTTCTTTGAGCAACAGGACCAGGAACAATATGCCTATCTGTCAGAATTAAGCAGTTTTATATTTTGCGCCACTAAATCTGTCCTTGGTTAAATAAGAAGGAACAAAAGTATCCAAAGCAATAAATTTGGATATGTAAAACTTTCATAAATAGACTCCATAGTTGGAAAATGTTAGAAAGGGTTAAATATCTTGTTCCATTTTGCATTTAAAAAACTTTTTAATCCTTTAAGTGAGAAATGCTTTTTTAAAAAATCACTGACACCAAACATCTGCTTCTTCAGCTCATCTGCAACTGAGTAAAATAGGAAAAAAAAGAATACCAACTTTGCACAGTAATGCCATTAAAAAAAAAAGACAAAACCCTAATATCAGTCTTAAAACTTTGCATGTATATACTGAAAAATTAAGCAAATGAAAACATCCCAAATTGTAAGAAGTGAATAAAAAGAGAAATTAAGAAGATGAAATGCTAACAAGAGCAGTCTGGTCAATTCCAATGAATGGGGTAGAATAAAACTGTAAATCAGAAACTAAACCACACTGCAAAAATTGTTGCTCCAACGAAGCAAAATGAACCCGACTGTTTTTTTTTTTTGCACTTTAAACCAAATAACTTAGAGAACTTCTTCAAATTATAATACTATGTATGCTCCTAATCAACATACTCTAAACTCAAACTGAACTAACACTTCTTTCTATTTATACTTTCACTCAATCTCAGGAAGAAAGTAATTAATCAACCAATATAACCAGTTATTTGGAATTACCTAATAAAACAGCTGAGAGTAGGGATATTTCCACTTTTCAACCAGCCATTTTGTCATCTAAGAGAAGCTGTGTTAAATGGAATACTTTCAAAGGGAAGTTCTATTGATCTAACCCATTTTAGCTCTTATTAAGACTAAATGCAGTAGAAACCAGTAAAGAGATCTAGAATAATGTGCACTAGCAAAAACGACATCTAACTGTGTGCCAATATAAAGTTAACTCTAAACAGCTTCTATCAACAAGCCAAAAGCCAATCAACCATCATCCCTAAAGAAATTGAGGATGTTAGTCAAAATGCTTATGTCACTAAAATATAAAAGGGTGGACTCCTGTAGTCATGGTAGTCATGTTGGTCCTGTTTACATGACTGTTGTCTCTAGGCATCTCCATGCTTTTGCCCAAAGATAGGTATGTAGCAGATATTTTATAAGGTCATACCACTATTCTTTATGTAACTTTTTAAAATATTAATCAATATTTCCTATTCCTGATTAAGATATTTTCTAATTGCTTCATAATAAAATGAGTTGTTTGAGTTTAAGAACATAACTAACTATAAGAAAGGGACTTTTACTTTTTTTGTCTCATTATTTCTATTTTACAGAAACAAAAGTGAATACTGCTAGTCATACCGAGCAGGGATATTTTAAGGATCAATGGCATGGGTTACAGAGCTCTCAAAGAATGGTGCTATGGAAATATTACATCCTATTGCTACATTTTTAAGCAAAAGGGATCTCAGGCCCTTCAGAGAGTTGGCTAATCCCTTCAAATCCTTAAAGATTTGAATAATAGCTATAAGTAATACTAGTGTTTAGTAAATATAACTTGATAACTGTATAAAGATATAATCCCTTGTGACTATGCTTTCAAAAAGAAAAGTGAAGGAAACAAAAAGTTATAATAGATTTCATTAAATCACGTGAAAAGGTGAAAAGGCCAAAAGGCAGCTTGCATGCTAAAGAGACTTTGGGGAAATGCTGAGGATGGAAGGAATATAAAAAAATAGTACAGTGGAGGGCGTCAAATAGACATGTGGGCTGTGTCAAAACAAAGCAAAGAATTAAAAGGCATCACAAACAGTGATCCATACAGTTATGAGAGCAGGCATTAGCGATGCTAATAGATACTTAGGAGACATATTTGTCAAGATGGATGTTAATCCTGACGTTTGGCCACAACACGTGTGTATCTGGGCTGCTTTGCCACCATGCTATAGTGGTTAGAAATGTGGTCTCTGGTGCCAGACGCTCCATATTCAAATCCCAACTTAGCCATATACTGGCTGTGTGACATAGACATGACACCCCCTTTCCCTCAGCCTTCATATCTTCATCTGTAAAATGGAAATAATATTACTGTCTACTTCTGAAGAATTTCATGTGGGTTGAATGAGTTATCATATGCTAATGTACGTTGAGTGCTTAAAACAGTAGTGTCTGTGTGTGTGTATTATTAGACACTTTGAGACAGAGACACTAATATTTGTGAACAATGTTATATCATCAGTCAATGAGCCAACAATTAATCAAGTATTTACAGATCACTCACAATGGGTTCAATATTTACAGAGATATCAAGATGGGCAAAGGACAACCGAAGAATCTGAAATTGGGTTTTTTGGCTAACTAGTACAGCAAATATGAACTAAAGGAAATGCTAGTATTGAAGTAATATGACAATTAAAGAGGCTCTACCAAAAAAACATATTCTGGTCATTTGAAGGTCATTTAAAGAACTAGTTTACCATTTATAATCTGGTTCCCATTGACTCTAATATAACAAATATTTAGTTATAATCATGATGTTCAGATTGCACAGACCTATGCCAGCCTGCTGAGTAGTCCCTATAACCACTTTTTCCCCCTCTAAAAAAAACCAGTTTTGAGTACATAATGCCCTATTTAAGGTTCAGTTGCTGTTTCCATTATAAACTTTGCTATTCCAGATTATAAACTGCTACTTTTAATTTGCATCAAGATAAAATTTTAGAGTATACTTGTCAGCTTTAATGTAAACTATTATTTTAGGGAAAAAATTGTCTGCAATGAGTAAAAGGAGGAGTCTGTTCTCCTGGATATCCTTTGAAGAATTACAAGTAATAACCACTCCTCTTTCCTGACCTTCAGTTTAACAATGTGGTAGATGCATTCAATTGTCTACAAATCTTTAATACGAGCAGAAGCCATTTTAATATGGATTCCCAAATGTCTCAGTTTGACGCATTGTAAGAGCCTTGAGAATGGGAAAATTAATTTTCTTTGGAAATATATATTTAAATAAGTACAATAATAATTTACAAAGCTTTGAGTACATACTCTGTCTGGGACTGCACTAAGAACATTTATTTATATTCTTACTTAACCTTGCCTGTGAGGGAACTGTTATTATTCTCATTCCTTAGGTAAGGACATTGAAGTACAGGGAAGTTAAGTAATTTGCTAAGGTCACATTGCTAAGAAGAGGAGGAACCAGGATATGAACCTGGTTCTACTTACCTCTTAAATCCTGTTTTAGTTACTGGAAAACACTGACTGTTTAGACATAGACCATCTCCATACATACATACCAGGTGGCAGTATAGTATAAAAGTTCAGCATGTCCAAGCTCTGGGCTCAGTCTGCCTGAGAAGAAATCTTACCTCCACCACTTGCTATCTGTATGATATTGGGAAAGTACTTAGAATGTGTCCAGCACATAGTAGGATCTAAATAAATATTTGCTCTTACTGCTTTCAGAATACAAGAAATTGAGTGGGAGGTCAGGTCACCACAAGGAGGGAGAGTGATAGGAATCATATCAGAGAGATGAAGAGACGAGTACAAAAATCTTGTAGAACCTTGAAGGCCGTTGCAAGGACTCTGGTCTTCACTCTGAGTGTAATGTAAAGACGCTGGAGAATTCTAACATGAAAAGTGTCATGATTAACTTTTCATGATTGCTCTGGCTGCTGGGTGGAAATAAACTGAAGAAGGCAAAAGTGGAAGCAGGGAAACCAGCTAAGTGTCTCTTGCAGTAATCCAAGGGAGAATCACCAGTGCCTTAGACCAAGAGGATAACAGTGGAGAGAGTTAAGAAAAAAAGTGGTTGGAATATAAAATAAAAGGATTTATTGATATATCGAACATGAAGATGACAGAAGTAAAAAACATTAAAAAATGACTCTAATATTTTAGTCTGAGCAACTTGAAGAGCAAGATTAATGACTTTAATAATTAATAGCTAATCATATTAATTAATGACTTTGATAATTTCATTTGTTATAGCTAAAATTAATTATACTTCTGGATCTTCTGGACACTAGTAAATGTAGTAAGGATTTAATAAAGATCACCAATTGAATTTTATAAACAAAGGATACCAGACAAATCTTTTAATAAACTGTCTGATGTTCTGATTTCAAAATCTAACTACATATTCTGTTAACACAAGAATTGATCACCTTATGAGTTACAGAGTGATAGGCGTCTAGGACACATAGAGAGGCCATCAGGAGGCATGCTGGGATCTATTACATGAGTAACCAATCTATTGCACTATGGTAACTCAGAAGTATAAGCATGAAATATTGTTGAATTTCTCTCGCACACTACTTAAGTATCCTGGAAAGATCCAGTTAGTTTCTTGCCTTTCAATGTATTCAGAGTCCAGTCTAGACCAGTCTAAAATTCTCAGCTCATATCTGAGTCAAAGCTTTCACTAATCCCACTGCCAGCTGGCTCCAGGCAAGTGTGTGGCTGTGTGTACCGCCATTCACCAGCCGATCTCCCCCCAGTCTTAGGGAAACTCCCTTGTGGCCCGGACACTACCCAGACAGCTCAGCCTATCTCCTTCATAGCATCCCTGAAGTGTCCCTTAAAGAAAAACTCCTACCTTCTTACCACAGCTCACTCACTTCTCTCTCTGCACTGCCACTTCTCTCCAGTCCTCTCTTCTGTTGCTCAGGGAGGTTCAGGGTAGATCAGCAAGTCCACTGACCAAGCAGATGTCTGACCAGGGAATGAGATGCCAGCCTTGCAGGAACTTTCAATCCCAGGGTGGTGAATCTCCTGGACTCCCTTTCCCTGGCTTGGTGCTGTGGGGATCACAGCACTCCTGATGACCCAGACCACTCCCCGCCTCTTCCTCTACCCTGCCTTTTAGTTATATTTTAATAGCCTAGTGGGTGTGGAGTTGGGGTGCGGAGTGTTGAACAGAGATATCAAAATTAGCCAATAGGCCTCTTAATAATAAACCCTGAGGGGTTGGGCTGGCCCCTACCGTAGTCAGCTCTCTTGGGAGCAGGGGATACCCAACATCTCTATTTCCTCAGTTTTAGGCTCAAGTTAACAATTTAAGGCAACAAGAAAAATCCCACTCACATCCAACTACACAATTAAAATTCTGAAACCTTCCCACATGGTGTTATTGAAACACAGATATTCCAAAAGTGAGCGGGCAACTAAATGACTCAGAGCCACTGCAGAAGATGATTTGTTGAGAGCAACGCGGAAAGCCACTGTCAATATTCCTTCTTTTTTCTTTTTTTTTTTTTTGCAGTACGCGGGCCTCTCACTGTTGTGGCCTCTCTCGTTGCGGAGCACAGGCTCCAGAAGCGCAGGCTCAGCGGCCATGGCTCACAGGCCCAGCCGCTCCGCGGCATGCGGGATCTTCCCGGACCGGGGCACGAAACTGTGTCCCCTGCATCGGCAGGCGGACTCTCAACCACTGCACCACCACGGAAGCCCTCAATATTCCTTCTTTTATCATATGCTCACACACACATGTACACATATCGCCACCACCACCATCACCACCCTCAGACAATTAGTGTTCAAGGATATGGCAGAATGAACACGACTATTTCTTGAAAAACGGGTACACCATGGTCCTGAGAAAAGACTTAGAAATAGAAGATACGAAAAGTCTGCAAATTGCTGAGCTCTTGACACTGCTTGTCAGGTAACATGTGGTCATTAATGATCAGAATTTAAGAGGGGCTCCTTTGGTTGGCAGGCAGCCAGGGTCAGAGCTATAGGGAATACAAGCAGATGTGTATTTAAGATCTGTTGCTAGTGAATTTTTTTCCCTTTCTACATTGGGAAGCATATTTGGCTTAGAAAAATGATTCCCTATTAGGATTCTTTCCAATTGTTCTTTTTTTTTTTTTTCTGTTGTGGCCTCTCCCGTTGCGGAGCACAGGCTCCGGACGCGCAGGCCCAGCGGCCATGGCTCACGAGCCCAGCCGCTCCACGGCATGGGGGATCTTCCCGGACCAGGGCACGAACCCGTGTCCCCTGCATCGGCAGGCGGACTCTCAACCACTGCGCCACCAGGGAAGCCCTCCAATTGTTCTTTGATTCTGATTGGCTACTCTCACTCTTTGATCATTCTCCACCTGTCCTTGTTTTGTCTGGTATCATCAGATTCTTATGCAAATGAAGCACCCTTGTAAGTTGATTTGAGACCTTGTTTATAGGAAGTAGTTGCTGATCTTTTCCCCTATTTCACATAGGCTAACTGTATGCTCATCCTAAGTAAGAAAGAAGTCCTTTCTTTCATTCTGTTTACTTTGAATAAGTAGTTCCTGATAACCAATAACTGTGCTCCCTAGCAATGACAGACCCCCAAGTAATCAATTGTTTCACAAGACACATTTAAACTGACAATCACACATGCCAAATACTTCTTTCCTACAGTATGCATCTCCAGAAAAGTCTGATCATGTATCTAAAATAATTAGATTTTGTTCAGTAATCAAACTCAATCAAATGAATTCTGTGTGAACTACTTTTATTCCCACGATGAGAAATGTGTGTCATATCCTCTGTTAATTTGCATATTTTTCCATAAACCTAAAACCAATCAATTTTGAAGAGTTATGATAATATAAAGAATCTGAGGCAATTACATGTCTTTTTAACAGGGATTCTAAATGCATTTCACTGCTGGTATTCATGTAGTAAAGTAGTCAAAACTTCTTTAACCCTTTTCATGACATCTCAATTAAGCTGCAATGATTGAGGCTCAGGACATTTCTTAGGATTAATGACTGGCTGGGAAAGTGGATGGCCTGAGGTGAAGCCAAGGGCCATTAATTCCCTCTGGTCATTAATCCCCCAGGAAATGTCTTAGGCCTGGTTTGATATTAGCATTGCAGGCTGCAAATATACTGTTGGATTTCCTGATTGGTTTGAAAATAATTTATTAAGATGTCATATTTTAATTTCTGCTCTGTGTACCCAACATTTCCAAATTTCCATTCCTGGTTCTCAATCGTGCAATGTTGATTGCAGTGACATAATAGAAATGATTTCTTTGGTCATACTGCACGTTTTCTTTGAAACAGTCAAAACAAATTAAAGTTATTTTCAAAACTGAAGTTCCAAATGGGCATTTGTCCTTATGATGTTATTTGCTAGTGAAAATCTTGGCCATGACAGTGAGTGGTTTTTTATTCAGGTATGTGTGTGGTATGTTCTAGTTGGTATCACCTAAGTTCAGAAAAGGTGTTTATGAGAATTGTCTAAAACTTGCATGTTCATCCATTCCCCTAGGCACTCAACTTTACCTTTAAATAATGGGCCACAAAGTTTGGAGTAGAATTTTTTTTGCTGAACTTGAGGCTATATCTGTATTAAATTTGAGAAAGTTTATTTTTTAGAAAATCTAAGAGAAGTTTTTACTTCAAGCATGTTGTTAGATACTGCTTCTTACACGCCAGTGTCCTTTTTATGAGGGCCAGGAGAAAAACTTCTTTGAGACTTCATATCAGAAATAGCTGTAATTAACCTAAGAAACTAGCATCTTTTTACCTGTTGGACACTATGGAACTTGCAACTGGTCTTATTTCTCTTGTCGGACTGCTAGAAAGCATAACGTCAAATTTCCAAGCCAGCTCTGGCAAAATTCTTAGAGCAGATATTTTGAGTGCCATTTTTACATCTGACTTTGTTTTCCTCTGCCCTACCTTCATTTATTTTCCTCCCTTATTCACCCATCAAGTTCAGAATATGTATCTTTGTCAGCTCCTGCTAATTCTGTCTGGAGTGAGTTGGGATATAATTAAGTAGTTAATTAATTAATTATTAGCTGCATTGAGCAACATGCTTTTCTTCCCCTCCTTAGTCCAATGCTCCCTTTTATTCACTCCTCACATCTAGTCACGTCTCCTAATGTGCCTGCAGCTTGCCCACCTCTGAAGTACGTCTGTCAGGACAAATCCGATGGGAGTCACCAGTCCCATAATACCTGGAACTAGAAGTCCCAGGGCTCTTTCCCAACGTGGTCACCAACTCAGTTATAAATTACTCTTGTTCCCTACCTGAAATTGCTGTTAACTTCTGAAAGGCAGCTTTTGTAACAAATTGTTGCTTCTATTTTTTCAAACAAATCTCTGTTAACTAACTAGTTTTCTATCTTGGAATATCTATTTCGGATTGTAAATTTCTAAGAATGATAATCTACCTGATAACACACAAAATGTCAAATGTAAATAGTTGTTCATTAAGTTCTACTTTTATTAAAATGTCAATGGAAAGTGACTCAATGGAAAAAGGAATGAGGTAAATTAAATTAGGTGAAAGACTATTAGACCCCTCCCCCAACACAATGACCCTTTCAGGGGCAATGTGCAGAATCAGGCTTGGCAAAGGGACATTACCATGCAAGAGGTAAGAAGGATCATCTGTCCATCTATCTACCCGTCTACTTATCTTTCTCTATCTATAATTTTTATGATTGGCATGAAATCCTTGAGTCAACTGAAGGTCAGTGCAGGAAATACACTGCCCTGGGCTTACACAACCGGGCTTATTGATCTGAGCTGTAAAATGACAACACAAGGTCTGTATTCTGTCCTCAGATCAATGACACATGTGTGTGTGTTCCTGAAGCACATGGTATACGCTGTGTCTGTCTGGCAGAAACATTTGTGCTTAAAATACAGCCTGACAGTTCCCTGCCATCTTGCAAAACAGTGTGGCTTATTTAGAACAAATCTGTTATGACTGACCACAGAAAGTTGCATGTGTGTTTCTGAGCCTCTCCCTATGAATAGGCAAAAGGACCATCTGGGCACGTGGCATTTACACATCTTTGAGCAAAGTTAGCATTCTGCCTCCCAGTAAAATCCATCTCTCAGGGACTCTGTGGGTTTGTAATGCTTCCTGTAGAATGAAGGAGGAAAACAAATGCACTTCAGTAAAACAGAAGTATCTTTTTTTTTCATCTGTCATAGCCACAGTTTGATAGTATCTGTATTTCATTTTCACTTCGGAATATCATAAGAGAGAGAAATGGCAGGAAGCAAGTTGCTTCCACATGGTTGTGAAAGGGAGTTGTTATATTTGGTTGCTCTCTGTGGCACATCTCTGTGAAATTTTTTAAAAAATCTAGCTACCATCCTTGTGGTGGGGGAAAAAAAGGAATGTCCTTAAAATAATACAGTGATCATATTGACATTCCATCTTTGTCTATCTTTATTAAAAATCAATCTGACTTATAATTCAGACAAATATTTATATTTATGTATTTATCTTAAAACATGTATTTTATTGGGCAATGCAGAATACTCAGAGAAAACATGAATTAAGATAGACTTAGTTATTTTGTAATTGAAAGTTATTAAACTCCAAAAACTTTCTAATATTAAGGAATTCAAGGGATTTTGCTTAATCATAGAGTAAGATGATTTTTTTTAAAGAAAAGTCACCAGAATTTATACAGCCAAACAAATTACTGACCATTGCTAGAAAGGATCATTTTTTTCACTCAGAACATTTTTATCTCCTCTTTTAAAATGACTTTCACAACATATGGTTTATTCTTTTCACTATCCTTGACAGTAACTGTCTTTCATCCTGAAATAATGAATTAATTTAGAAAAGAGTCAAACTGGGGCAAGTATTACTAACAAGAAGGATGGTCAACTGGGAACTAACCTTTTTGGTTGAAGAAGGTGTGTAACTATAAGACAATGAGGCTAATCTCAAATGTCCTTTCAACTCTAAAATTCGACAAGACGTTCCCTGAGATAATCTTTTGCAACTTGTAAATTCAGAGAGCAATTCCAAAGGAAAAGTGCCAAAATGTTTTACAGCAATGGCAACATTGTTAAATTTCATGAAGAGCATCCAGAGGGCGCCATTTTGAAAGACAATCACATTTTGTCACAAACGATCATGGAGAAATATTGTCAGTCCCATTGCTTTCTAGTTACATATTTTACTTAAGCTTCAGTTGTTTTCCTTCCATCGAGTGAAATACTAAATGAGCTAAATTGTTGCCAAATCTCAACTTCCACATACTTTCCCTCTTTCTCTTTGTATCTGTAGCCCCTGTCGTGATCTAGGTCAGGGGTCAGCAATTTGGAGGTTGGGGGAGCAGATATTAAATATATTAGGCTTTGCAGGCCAAGAGGCAAAATCAAGAGTATAATGCAGGTATTTATATAACAAGAGAGAAAACCCCTGTCCCACTTGCCCGGGGTGGGTATTCCAGGTAATGAGGACACTTTGTGACCAGTTGCTGTCTGACGAAGACTACTTCAGGTTGATGATGGACTAGACTAAGGGGGAAGGACCTAGCAGGCAGTGGGATAGGTGGCTGCCATGGTCGTTGTCACTGTCTAGTGAAATCCAGATCCAGTGTACCATCTCAACTTGGACAGCTGCTCAGAGGTGAGGCCATGCACCACACAGAGATTTTACCACTTGGTGCATACCAGTTGCCCAAGCAGAGTCCCCAACATATAGGTGGCAATTGGCACAGACCCTGGGGAGTGGCAAGGTGTGACTGTGGAGGTAGCTGCTGTGTGTGAAAGGGGCTTGGGGAAGGATCCTTCCATGCCTCCTACCTGGCCCTGGGTCTCCATGGCTCTTAGTGCTAGCTTGCTGGGGTAGCGCTCACAGGCAGGACAAAAACAGGCAGCAGGCTAGATTTGGCCCACCCATGGTTTGTCAACTTGTGGTTAAGATTACCGCTTGTCTGCTATCCTTGTTTTACTACATCCCAAGAAAGGGCCATTTCCTTGAGAAATAGTCTTTCCTGAGGAAAATAGTAATAGGCATAAAAAGATCTTACAATCATCCTCAGGAACTTGTTTGGGGGTTTAGTAGCTACTACATCCAATAAATTATTCTTAGGTCTATCCCAAACTCATCACTTAGCAGTTTCTCCTATTCTTCACTTTAGCAGAAAAATTAAGTGTTCCAAATCCCATCATGAATAATGGAGCCTAGGTAGATTTTTAAGTGGTTCTGCATTCTTTCTCTAGAGTCTAAATAGCACTGTGGTTGACAGCAGGGGTCAGCAAACTATAGCTTGTGGGACAAAACCAGTCACCCCCTCCCATTTTTATATGGCTCACAGCTAAGAAAGATTTTTACATTTTTAAATGGTTGGAAAAAAATCAAAAGAAATATACTATTTTGTGACACATAAAAATTTATGAAATTCAAATTTTAGTGTCCATAAATAAAGTTTTATTGGAACACAGCCATGCTTATTCATTTACATATTATCTATGCCTGCTTTGCACTAAACGGCAGAGTTGAGTAGTTGCGACAGAGACCATATGGCCTGCAAAGCCTAAAATATTTACTATCTGGCCCTTTACAGAAAAAAAAAAAAAATGCCAACTGCTGGTTTAGAGTACGACTCTAAAATCAGACTGTCTGTGTTCAAATCCCTCCTCACCATTTTTAGTACTGTGTTCTCTTGGACAATTTACTTAACCTCTTTTTGTATCAGTTCCTTCATCTATGAAACAGGGATATGGTAGCACCTACTTCATATATTGATGTGAACAGTAAATGTATTTATGTATGTAAACAACTGGAACATAGTAAGCATTCAATAAATGTTAGTTATTTTTACTGAGCTTTTCTGAAATTGGATTTTACTTGTACAAATATGCATAATAATGAAACAAATATCATCTTTCCACCTAACAAAGCAATCAGGTGGCAAAAGTATTTGAATTTTTCACATGGAGTGTGTTGGTATTGTATACATTAATAAGAAACACTTAGTTGGGACTACAGATGTTGTACAGGGATGTGGAAGACACCATAACTTCTTCCAGAATTTATTACTCTACTGAAAGAACGAAGTTCAAACACATGAAACAGAAGTACCTTAAAAAGATTACTTTCTATATCAAAAGATTTTAAAAACATACAGTTTTTTCTACTGCTTTAATAGCAACAGAATATTTAATTACCTTGACTCCATTTATTGAGATTAATAATAAAATCAACATACAGAAATCAGTTACATGGAAGAATCAATATTGTGAAAATGACTATACTACCCAAAGCAATCTACAGATTCAATGCAATCCCTATCAAATTGCCAATGGCATCTTTTACAGAACTAAAACAAAAAATATTAAAATCTGTATAGAGACACAAAAGATCCCGGATAGCCAAAGCAGTCTTGAGGGAAAGAAACGGAACTGGAGGAATCAGACTCTGTGACCTCAGACTATACTACAAAACTACAGTAATCAAGACAATATAGTACTGGCACAAAAACAGAAATACAAATCAATGGAACAGGATAGAAAGCCCAGAGATAAACCCATGCACCTATGGTCAACTAATCTATGACAAAGGAGACAAGGATATACAGTGGAGAAAAGACAGTCTCTTCAGTAAGTAGTGCTGGGAAAACTGGACAGCTACATGTAAAAGAATGAAATTAGAACACTCCCTAACACCATACACAAAAATAAACTCAAAATGGATTAGAGACCTAAATGTAAGACTGGGCACTATAAAACTCTTAGAGGAAAACATAGGAAGAACACTCTTTGACGTAAATCACAGCAAGATCTTTTTTGATCCACCTCCTAGAGTAATGGAAATAAAAACAAAAATAAACAAATGGGACTTAATGAAACTTAAAAGCTTTTGCAAGGCAAAGGAAACTACAAACAAGACAAAAAAGACAACCCTCAGAATGGGATAAAATATTTGCAAACGAATCAATGGACAAAGGATTAATCTCCAAGATATATAAACAGCTCACGCAGCTCAATATTTAAAAAACAAACAACCCAATCAAAAAATGGGCAGAAGATTTAAATAGACATTTCTCTAAAGAAGACATACAGATGGCCAAGAAGCACATGAAAAGCTGCTCAACATCACTAATTATTAGAGAAATGCAAATCAAAACTACAATGAGGTATCACCTCACACCAGTTAGAATGGGCATCATCAGAAAATCTACAAACAACAAATGCTGGACAGGGTGTGGAGAAAAGGGAACCCTCTTGCACTGTTGGTGGGAATGTAAGTTGATACAGCCACTACGGAGAACAGTATGGAGGTTCCTTAAAAAACTAAAAACACAAGTACCATATGACCCAGCAATCCCACTGCTGGGCATATACCCAGAGAAAACCATAATTCAAAAAGACACATGCACCCCAATGTTCACTGCAGCACTATTTACAATAGCCGGGTCATGGAAGCAACCTAAATGCCCACCGACAGACGAATAGATAAAGAAGATGTGGTACATATATACAATGGAATATTACTCAGCCATAAAAAGGAACGAAATTGGGTCATTTGTAGAGACGTGGATGGACCTAGAGACTGTCATACAGAGTGAAGTAAAAGTCAGAAAGAGAAAAACAAATATCGTATATTAACGCATATATGTGGAACCTAGAAAAATGGTACAGATGAACCGGTTTGCAGGGCAGAAATAGAGACACAGATGTAGAGAACAAACGTATGTACACCAAGGGGGAAAGCTGGGGGCAGGGTGTGATGAATTGGGAGACTGGGAAAAATTAAAAGGAAAAAAAAGAAATCAGTTACATTTCTATACATTAACAACAAACTATCTGAAGGAGAAATTAAGAAAGCAATCCCACTTATAATTGCATCAAAACAATAAAACAGTTAGAAATAAATTTAACCAAGGAAGTGAAACACATGTACACTAAAAATTATGACACTGATGAAAGAGACTGAAGAAGACACAAATAAATGGAAAGATAGCCTATGTTCTTAACTTGGAACTTAACTGGACTATGAAATGTCCATAAAGATAGCCTATGTTCTTAACTTGGAACTTAACTGGACTATGAAATGTCCATACTACCCAAAGCAACCTACAGATTCAGTGCAATCACTATCCAACTTCCAATGTCATTTTTTCAGAGAAATAGAAGAAACTATCCTAAAATTTGTATGGAACCACAAAAGATCCTGTATACCCAAAGAAATCCTGAGAAAGAACAAAGCTGGAGGCATCACACGTTCTGATTTCAAAGTATATCACAAAGCTATAGTAATCAAAACAGTACAGTACTGGTATAAAAACAGGCACATAGGTTAGCAGAACAGAATACAAAGCCCAAACATAAACCCACTCATATACAGTCAAGTAATTTTTATTTATTTATTTATTTATTTTGCGATACATGGGCCTCTCACTGTTGTGGCCTCTCCCGTTGCGGAGCACAGGTTCCGGACATGCAGGCTCAGCAGCCATGGCTCACGGGCCTAGCCGCTCCACAGCATGTGGGCTCTTCCTGGACCGGGGCACGAACCCATGTCCCCTGCATCGGCAGGCGGACTCTCAACCACTGCGCCACCAGGGAAGCCCCAGTCAACTAATTTTTGACAAAGGAGTCAAGAACACGCAATGGAGAAAAGATAGTGTCTTCAATAAATGCTTTTGAGAAAACTGGATAGCCACATGCAAAAGAATGAAACTGAACCCCTATCTTATACTACTCACAAAAATTGGCTCGAGATGGATTAAAGACTTACATGTAAGACCTAAAATCGTAAGCCTCCTGGAAGAAAACATAGGAAAAATATTCTTAACATTGATCTTGGTGAAAATTTCTTAGAGAAATTACTGATTAAGAAATTATTAAGAAGACAAAAAATACAGGCAACGAGGGCTTCCCCGGTGGCGCAGTGGTTGAGAGTCTGCCTGCCGATGCAGGGGACACAGGTTCGTGCCCCGGTCCGGGAGGATCCCACATGCCGCAGAGCAGCTGGGCCCGTGAGCCATGGCCGCTGAGCCTGTGCGTCCGGAGCCTGTGCTCCGCAAGGGGACAGGCCACAACAGTGAGAGGCCCACATACCGCAAAAAAAAAAACAAACATACAGGCAATGAAACCTAAAGTAAACAAGTGGGACTACATCAAACTAAAGAGCCTCTGCACAGGTAAGGAACGACAAAAACTGAAAAGGCAACCTACAGAATGGGATAAAATATCTGCAAACTATTCATCTGAAAAGGTGTTGATATCCAAAATATGTAAGAACTCATGCAACTCAATAGCAAAAGAGTAAATAAACTAATTAAAAAATGGGCAAATGACCCGAATAGATATTTTTCCAAAGAAGACATAAAAAAGACCAATAAGTATATAAAAAGGTGCTCAATACCACTAATCATGATTAGCGTATCAAGGAAACACAAAACAAAACCATGATGAGATATCACCTCACACCTGTTAAAATGACTATCAGGAAGACAAGAGATAACATGTATTGGTGAGAATGTGGAGAAAAAGGAATCTCATACACTGTTGGTAGGAATGTACATTGGTGCAGCCACTATTGAAAACTCTGGCAGTTCCTCAAAAAATTAAAAATTTAAGTATCATATGATCCAGCAATCCTATTCCCGGGTATATAACCAAAGAAACCTAAATCAGTATCTCGAAGAGAAATCTGCACACCCATGTTTATTGCAGCATTATTCACAATACCCAATATATGGAAACAACCTAAATGTACTTTGACAGATGAATGGATAAGGAAAAAAGTATATATATCACAACAGAATATTATTCAGCCATATAAAAGAAGGAAATCCTGCCATTTGCAACAATATGGATGAACCTGGAGGGTATTATGCTAAGCGAAATCAGTCAGACAAAGACAAATACTGTATGGTATCACTTACATGTGGAATCTTTAAAAAAAAAAAAAAGCAGATTTCATAGAAACAGAGAATAGAAAGGTGGATGCCAGGGGCTGGGGGGATAAGGAAATGAGGTTGATATAAGTGAAAGGGCACATATTTTCAGTTACAAGAAGAATAAGTTCTGGGGATCTAACATACAGCATGGTGACTATAGTTAATAATATGGTATTGTATACTTGAAAGTTACTGCAAGTGGATCTTAAGCATTCCCACCACACACAAACAAAAAATAGTTAACTATGTGAGGTGATGGATGTGTTCATTATCTTAATCCTGGTAATCATTACACAATGTATGTGTCTATCATATCATCACAGTATACAATTTAAATACATACATTTGTCAGTTATTCCTTAATAAAGTTAAAAAAATTACTTTTTCTACAAAAAAAATTAAAAAACATCAGATTTTTTTCTACTGTTTTATAGCAACTCAGAATTATCTCAAAATACTTTATTTATTGAGACTAATAACACTGTTGAGCCACAATTCATCTGCTATTCTTTCCCTTATCAACATGCTTGCCACCTATAACCTAATGTTTATTAGTCCCACGCATGGGGTAGAATAATGGTTGAAAAATGAATTGTAAATTAGTGTTTTTTTCTTCTCACTGACATCAGGGATTATAAGTAGACTTCAAATTTCCCAAGGCATTGTAAATGGAAAACACGGTTAGTACATAAATTCCAAAACTCCTAATCAAAAAGTCCTATTTTGAACTTGAAGTTGATAACTACAGACTTTCTCAATAAGGGAAACATGACCATTCATTAAGTCAACAACTATTTATTGCATACCACAGAGTACAGAGTTGTAAACAAACCAGATAGCCAATATTCCCGTGGAACCTGGCACTCTCGTGGTTCTGGAATGGTACAAAATGATCCTGACTTACTTCTCTCAAAGTTCCTTCCAGTCTATCCAGTCAAGAATTGCACACTAATATTCCCCAAACCCTATTTTTGTCAGTACATTTTCTTGTTAAAAAAGCTAAGGAACAACAAAAACTGAAAAAGGCAACCTACAGAATGGGATAAAATATTTGCAAACTCTACATCTGATCAAATCAAGTGTAAACTCCTTAGCATGGCACTTAAAGGCTTTTTGTGATCTGACCCAAGACTATCGTTGTGAATTTTCTCTTGTTACTGCATTTCCACCGTTTGCTCCCCCATCTCTAAATCCTCAAAAAAGACTATTTTAATAGGAAATGAAAATTGGCTAGTGTCCATGGAAAACTTTTAAATTTAAACCATGTGAACAAAGCACAAATGGGGTTTTATTCTTTCTCTCAGATATCTTTTTGTCCCCTTTCTAGCATAAAGCTTGACTCTTTAACTATGGTATTACAATACTCAATCTTAATCAATGCTTCCTGGAACTGTTTCTGCCATACCTAAACTGCCTCTTATTTTTTAAACATTTTTTTTCCTTTGCTCAATTTAATACTCAAGGTCATGGTGGGTCATTCAACATTAAATTTCAAACTTTCATTGTATTGCAGTGACTAAAATTTTATTTAAAGCCTTCAACATTCAAATTTTGCCAGACTAGAAGCTACATGAGGATAAGAGCTGGGACTATACGACCATCTTATCAAGTGCCATATCTCCAGCAGAAAGGAATCCATAAATAGTGTGATTAAATCCATGAATCCTATTTTCTCTCTAAAAGCTTTTAGCATTCCTCCCTCAAATTTTACTTAATCAAATATCATTTAATGCCTCAGCTGCATCAGGCAGATACTATACTAATCTATAATAATGCACAGATAAAAAACAAACATTGAAACACTTAACACTACCTTTTTTTAAAGTTAATGGGAGTATAAATTTTTCTTCTCCCATGTTTCAATAAAATTTGATTTGAACCTTTGTAATAATTCTGAACAGAGCCTTCAGGCTATGATTAATTTAAAAAAAAAAAAAGATATTTGTATTATTCCACCCAGAACACTCTAAGCATTTGGAAATCAGGGACCAGTCTCTTCTGTCTTTGAATTTCCTTATAATTTTTAGGCAATACTTTATATGTAGTCAATGCTAAACAAAAGTTTCACTGAACTGAACAATTTAGGCAATAAAAATCATTAACACACACACAGCCCTTATATTATAAATGTATAATGCCATGCAGCAAACTTCACACGTAATAGTCACATATACAACTTCAGCTTACATTTGTAATTTGTTTTCCATTTTGTGTTGTTATTTTACATAAAGAGTAAGAACTTTAGAAACCCAGGATCCAAGATGCGTAGGTCAGCCTTGTCAGTAGATGTGCCACAGCCCACAGTCCACAACATATAATTCTCCATTACTGCAGACCCAAGCTGAACTTTACTAGAAGCTAATTCCAGAGAGGAGTGTTCTTGTCTCACGCTTCACCATTTTGGTTACAGCTTATCTTTTTCCTAATTCATTCACCACACAATGATTTATAGAACAGACCTTAACTCAGTCATATTGATCTGCCTCTTGTGGTTATTATGATGGAGTCAAATTTTACTGCATTTTCAAGTTTGAAATTCTATGTAACCCTATCAAGTTTCCAACTAATACTTTCAATGGCTTTTGATTCAGTGTAATTTCCTTTTTTTACAGCAATGGTCTTACATGTTTAAAACAGAAATAGAATACCTAGGGAGCGACATTTTAAGTAAATGAAGGCCTTTATTAGAAATAAAAACAATTGTGTCAGTCCAAATTGATACATGGGTTGCACTTCTGGATGGGATCATAATTCATTTTTTAAAAAGAATGATTTTATATTAGCGTGTCCTGGCATTTACAAGGAGGTTAGGTGGTAGTTATGAATTTGCATATAAACAGAAAACTAACACAAAGCTAAGCTTGTTTCACTGTTATTTTACTTAATGAACTACATTAAACTTTTAATTTGGGAAAAAAATATCTCTGCAAATCATCAGTCTCTAAATTAGATCCCCAAGCTGCTTGCCATCTCAACAAAAACTCTCCTAATACTTCACTAATGTGGTGGGGGTTATTAGAGGGAATCTTTCTCATTTTTCAACTGCTTCACTTTGAAATATCTTTCTATGCCTCCTCTCTTTAGTCTCAAAGACTTCTGCCTTCTCCTTTCAAAGGTTATCCCCTCTACTTGCACTTTTTTTTTTTTTTTTTTTTGGTGGTACGCGGGCCTCGCACTGTTGTGGCCTCTCCCGTTGCGGAGCACAGGCTCCGGATGCGCAGGCTCAGCGGCCATGGCTTACGGGCCCAGCCGCTCCGCGGCATGTGGGATTTTCCCGGACCGGGGCGCGAACCCATGTCCCCTGCATCGGCAGGTGGACTCTCAACCACTGCGCCACCAGGGAAGCCCTACTTGCACTCTTAATTGCTTTCCCTTTTGTGCAGTTTCTCCTCTGCCAATTTTCCCATCTCTGCCTTGTCTTCCAGCTCTCCTTGTCCAGGGGAAACTCCTTATTTTTTCTTAAAAATTTATGTATAGATCTCATTATCCAACAAATTCACTTTGCTACTTTGTTGTCTCTCATGGACAGGTCATGTTTCTGAACTTCTTTTCACTGCCAGATTCTAAAACTACCTTCATTTTATTTATTTATTTATTTATTTATTTATTTTTGGCTGTGTTGGGTCTTCGTTTCTGTGCGAGGGCTTTCTCTAGTTGTGGCAAGCGGGGGCCACTCTTCATCGCGGTGCGTGGGCCTCTCACTATCGTGGCCTCTCTTGTTGTGGAGCACAGGCTCCAGACGCGCAGGCTCAGTAGTTGTGGCTCACGGGCCTAGTTGCTCGGCAGCATGTGGGATCTTCCCAGACCAGGGCTCGAACCCGTGTCCCCTGCATTAGCAGGCAGATTCTCAACCACTGCGCCACCAGGGAAGCCCAAACTGGCTTCATTTTTAAGCACCTATTACCCTCTTATTCCTATGGACAATCTCCTAACTTTTATTACACTCCTGAAATTGCACTCTTGAAGATTTCATAGTCTTGGTGCTCTCTTTGAGATCAAATTCAAGTAAATTGTCAGATTTTGTAACCCTCCATCTTTCTGGAATTTCTGGGAGATTTGATTATAACCAATGTCTGCAGCTTCCTGGAATATTATCCCATCTCTTTAATTAAAATTTTCTACCTTTTCATTGGCTTCTTCTTTCTATTTAAAACACTCACTAGAAGTAAGGTATCTTCAACTTTTTGCTGTGTGCTTTCTAATTTTTCTTGCTTATAGTTTTCTACTACTTTCCCATATCTTTTTTTTTTTTTTTTTTTTTTTGCGGTACGCGGGCCTCTCACTGCTGTGGCCTCTCCCGCCGTGGAGCACAGGCTCCGGACGCGCAGGCTCAGCGGCCATGGCTCACAGGCCCAGCCGCTCCGCGGCATGTGGGATCCTCGCGGACCGGGGCACGAACCCGTGTCCCCTGCATCGGCAGGTGGACTCTCAACCACTGCGCCACCAGGGAAGCCCCTTCCCATATCTTTTGTTATTAGGTGTGTCCTGTAATGTAAAAAGCAAGTTATCAAGAAAGAAACTGATAATTGTGATTCTCATTTTTTTTACTTCCAAATCCAGGAAAGTGCTTTATTGTGCTTCTAAATATCTTCTTTGACTTCAGGAGAAATGGGGAACAGTAGCTTTGGTGCTTCCTGCTCACAAAGAAGAGATTTTTTGAGAGAAAAGGCAGATGGAACAGGACTGACCAGAAGGAAGCTGAAGCACCTCAAAGCAAGTGGGGGTGGCTAGACTCAGTCCCTGGTTCCAGATGGCACGCCTCCAAGGCCCACAGTGGGTAGAGAGGATGAAGGCTGAGAGAGCATCTCTGAGTGCATTTGTGTCCTGGGTACCAAGGCTCAAAAGCAGTATCACATAATAGAAAAAGCAAAAGAAGCAACACTGAAGACATAGACCCTCTCAAATTAAGAGCCTAGTTTCTCCCATTTTCCAGCCTCAAACATGCTCAAGATTCTTTTATGACCACATTGGATGTGGGCTTGAGGAGCCTCAATAATAACTTAGGTTCAGTTTTCTGCCAGCCAGATAGGTAAGAAATCAGAGCAGATTAAAGTTCATTTAGAGATATAGATATGTTGAATCTTAGGGCAACATTAATTCTCCAAATTTATATTACCTGCTTCGACCACTCTTCTGAATTTTAGTTCTGATAGCAAAATCTACAGTTTCTCTTGCATGCTACATTATGACCTCTAGATCAATTTATCTTTCAGTAGGGTTAGATTTTAGGTTATAAATAACACGGCAAAGAACATGACTATGACCGTGTCTCTCTTTTGGATTATTTCCATAAGATAAATTCCCAGAAGTGGACTCACGAGGTCAAGATCAGAGTCAGGTGGTGGGCAAGAATTCAATGAGAGACTTATTGAGGCAAGATGTATTGTTTATCATGTATGGAAAACTAAAATAAGTATAAAAGAAGCCTTTGGGAGAAAATCTATCTATGTTGTTCTCTCTTCTGTTTTCACACTTATACTCTCTCATCAGCCAATCTCCCAGTTCTCTCACCTTTATCAGTCTAATTCTCTGTTTCCTCACCTATTGACACTCTGTTGTGGTACAGGGCAGGGGAGGGATCTTTCCTCTGCATGGGAGGGTGTTTGACAGCATTCCCAGTCTCTACCTACTAGACACCAGTAGCAAACAAACTCCTTCCAAGCTGTGACAATCTAAAATGTCTCCAGACTGTGCCAAATGTCCCCTGAGGGTGAAGCACTCTACTACATCAGGTTACAAGTTTCTTTAAGTCAACTATTTTGACACAAAAGATACTTTGGCACATCTATTTTATTTAGTCTTTTTTGATGTATGAAATTTTGATGCATCCTGAAAAGCTCAGTTATAAAAGTTATTTTTTAAAAAATGAAGTACTGTTGATATGAGATCATTTCCCCATATTTTTGAACCTCACTAGAACCCTTATCCGATCTCTAATCTCATCTTTCACTGAGTCTCACCTCATCAAAGATGAAGTAATTCCCAGGTATGGGATGAATGTTTAAAATATTTGTTGCTCATATCTACACACACACACACACACACACAAATTGCATCACGCAATCTCATCAAAATAGCAGTTTCGAAATACCCTGCTTTGCTGTTAACTATACGTGTCTCTCCTGCTTCTCTCTTCTTTTTCTGTGGCATAACCCTCCATCTCATGCTATCAAATTATGTGGGATGCCCATTTTTGTTAGGTATGCTGAGTAGCAAGGGTGAGATGTGTACTTTAATGTGTACTTTCAAGGAACTTGAAATGTTCCTTTAACATGGTAGTTCATAAGACTGACCCATGGAGTAGTGTGAGAAAAGGCACAGTCAAGGATCTCTTAGGAGAGCAGAGATAGATGGCTAGAAAATTTCTCCAAAAGTCTGTAAAATTGATATGTTAGGAAGCAGCATATTGACTTTATAGATTCAAAGATCATACAAACTTAAAGAGTTCAGAGTATTAAGACCTTCTGAACCTGGAATAAAACCCAGAACAGGAATTACATGTAAGCGGTGCCAATGATTTAAATTCTGACTCCATGATGGCCAGTTTCTCTGTTTCATTTTCCCTAAGGATAAAACTCTAAGTTATCTGGGTAAAACGGAAAAAAAGATCAAATGGATTGGGTATTAGGGATCCTGGACTCTCCTCAGGTACTGCTGCAGATTTTTCTCAACGCTACAATGTTTGAGCCCTGGTTTCACTACCTCTTCTTCCTCCCTCCAATGGGCAGTGTGAAAATCACCATCATTATCATTAAAGGAAGGGAAGCACCTAGAAAGAAATCAACCCACAAACGTAACAGCTTAAATGTTAACCAGCTTTGTGGTTGTTTGTGATGAATAACTATTTTCAGATTGCATTTCAGCCATTTATATTAAAATGCTATATCAGTGCAAAATAACAGAGTTGCTGTAGGCTGCCACCCAGCTGCTCATTTCCCTGTCAGAAGCTGTTTCTTTTCAGATGTAATCTGGTAAGAAGCAACTTGCCACCTTAAGGAATATTGGTGGATGTTAAAAGGAAAGACACTTCACACACACACACACACACACACACACACACACAAATGCATTACTGCTGAAAAAAACAGTGCAAGTTGATGTAAAGGCAGGCGTAAGGTTATTGGATCAAACTGTAGAAGATTAAAAAATCTTAAGGTTTTTAAAATGAATTTTAAAGTTTTTAAAATGAATTTTACTGAATTTTTAGCAACAAGAGTGACTAATTCCAAGGAAGTATGATACTATCATCAAACTTTTGAATAAGAGCTTCTCAAGTACAGGGACCTGATTTTGCTCATCTTTGAATCTCCAGTAACTATAACATGGCCATGAATAGGAGAGGTATTTAATATATACTTATTAGGTCAAATGCCATCTAGTCATTCCCAAATAGATGACTGACAAGATTTTTTTCATTTGAATACTTAGTCTTACAGCTCTCTCTGCCTGCTAGGCAGTGTGTCTATCCCTCTGCCCTCTGAACCTCAGTGTGAACTCATAATTTTATCCCAGGACAGTCCTTCTTCAGACATCTGTATTTTACGGCAAATCAGTTCACTCAATTAACCAAGAATAAAACTGCCGTTGACTTTGATTTTTCCCAGTTTGTTTTGTTTATTTCTCTTCTAAAATTACTCTCAGGTCTATTTGTACCACAGTCCCATCCTAACCTTAGTGTGGTGCAATGGACGTTCATGGACCTGGTCTCTAATTATGAGCAGTGGGACCAGAGAAAGTCTCTTGGTTTCTTTATATCTTAGTTTCTCTTCCGAAAAGTAAAGGGGTTGCACCTGATCCATGTTTTTCAAACAGCAAGTCACAACCTGTTAGAAAATCTTAAAATAAATATAATGTGTTCCCATCAGCATTTCTGAAATGTAAAAAGAACAGAGCCAAAAAACGTCAAATGTCATCATAAGTATTAAGGATAAATATTGTTCTGTCAAACATTTTTTTTATAAGTATGTGTATATGTAAAACATTTCTGAACTATGGCTCATGGTTAAAAAAAACTTGAAAGCCACTGCACTAGATAATTTGAAGGTCCTACATTTATAAATTATAGGATTTTATTCTGGGTCTTTACCATTTCATGCACAGATTATTTCAATAGCCTTCTAACTATTCTGCCTGCCTAGCGTCTCTTCCCCTTCCAATCCATCATGTACACTACTGCTAGGCTGCACTTATGTAGCTCTTTCCAAGTGTAATTCCCTGGTTCAAAATCCTTCAATCATTTCCTTTTAGAAGAAATTCCCATACTTAGCTCAGAATCAAAAGTTCTTCCCCATCCACGTCCACTCTGTCTTTACAATCTAATCCTCCTCTGTTCTATATGAACTCGGGGTTTCATCAAATCTATCTACTTATCAAAAGCAGAAACTAACACACCATTGTAAAGCAATTATATTCCAATAAGATGTTAAAGAGAGATTGGTTCAAAATGGTGGAGTAGAAGGACATGCTCTCTTTCCCTCTTGCAAGAGCACTGGAGTCACAAATAACTGCTGAACAATCATTGACAGGAAGACACTGGAACTCACCAGAAAAGATACCCCACATCCAAAGAAAAAGGAGAAGCCACAATAAGATGGCAGGAGGGGTGCAATCACAATAAAATCAAATCCCATAACTGCTGGGTGGGTGACACACAAACTGGAGAACACTTATACCACAGAAGTGCACCCACTGGAGTGAAGGTTCTGAGCCCCATGTCAGGCTTCCGAACCTGGGGGCCGGCAATGAAAGGAGGAATTCCTAGAGAATCAGACTTTGAAGGCTAGCGGGATTTGACTGCAGGACTTCGACAGCACTGGGGGAAACAGAGACTCCACTCTTGGAGTGCACACACAATGTAGTGTGCACACTGGGGCCCAGGGGAAGGAGCAGTGACCCCATAGGAGACTGAACCAGACCTACCTGCTAGTGTCGGAGGGTCTCCTGCAGAGCCAGGGGTGGCTGTGTATCATCGTGAGGACAGGGACACTGGCAGCAGAAGTTCTGGGAAGTACTCCTTGGCATGAGCCTTCCCAGAGTCTGCCATTAGTCCCACCAAAGAGCCCAGGTAGGCTCCAGTGTTGGGTCGCCTCAGGCCAAACAGCCAAGAGGGAGGGAACCCAGCTCCACCCATTAGCAAACAAGAGGATTAAAGTTTGACTGAGCTCTGCCCACCAAAGCAACAGCCAGCTCTATCCACCACCAGTCCCTCCCATCAGGAAACTTGCACAAGCCTCTTAGATAGCCTCATCCACAGAGGGCAGACAGCAGAAGCAAGAAGAACTACAATCCTGCAGCCTGTGGAACAAAAACCACATTCACAGAAAGATAGATAACATGAAAAGGCAGAGGGCTATGTACCAGATAAAGGAACAAGATAAAACCCCAGAAAAACAACTAAATGAAGTTGAAATAGGCAACCTTCCAGAAAAAATAATTCAGAATAATGATAGTGAAGATGATCCAGGACCTCGGAAAATGAATGCAGGCAAAGACTGAGAAGATGCAAGAAATGCTTAACAAAGACCTAGAAGAATTAAAGAACAAACACCTAGAAGAATTAAAGAACAAACAAACAGAGATGAACAATACTATAATTGAAATGAAAAATACACTAGAAATCAGTAGCAGAATAACTGAGGCAGAAGAACGGATAAGCGACCTGGAACACAGAATGGTGGAATTCACTGCTGTGGAACAGAAAAAAGATTGAAAAGAAATGTGGACAGCCTAAGAGACCCTTGGGACAACATTAAATGCAACAACATTCGCATTCTAGGGGTCCCAGAAGGAGAAGAGAGAGAGAAAGGATGCAAGAAAGTATTTGAAGAGATTATAGTCGAAAACTTCCCTAACATGGGAAAGGAAATAGCCACCCAAGTCCAGGAAGTGCAGAGAGTCCCAGGCAGGATAAACCCAAGGAGAAACATGCCGAGACACATAGTAATCAAATTGACAAAAATTAAAGACAAAGAAAAATTATTGAAAGCAACAAGGGAAAAACAACTAATAACATACAATGGAACTTCCATAAGGTTAACAGCTGATTTCTCAGCAGAAACTCTACAAGGCAACAGGCAGTGACATGACATATGTAAAGTGATGAAAGGGAAGAACCTACAACCAAGATTACTCTACCCGGCAAAGATCTCATTCAGATTTGATGGAGAAATCAAAAGCCTTACAGACAAGCAAAAGCTAAGAGTATTCAGCACCACCAAACAAGCTCTACACAAATGCTAAAGGAACTTCTCTAAGTAGGAAACGCAAAAGAAGGAAAGGACCTATAAAAACAAACCCATAACAATTAAGAAAATGATAATAGGAACATACATATAGATAATTACCTTAAATGTGAATGGATTAAATGCTCCAACCAAAAGACACAGGCTCACTGAATGGATACAAAAACAAGACACATATACATGCTGTCTACAAGAGACCCACTTCAGACTTACGGACACATACAGACTGAAAGTGAGGGGATGGAAAAAATATATTCCATGCAAATGGAAATAAAAAGAAAGCTGCAGCAGCAATACTCATATCAGATAAAATAGACTTTAAAATACAGAATGTTACAAGAGACAAGGAAGGACACTACATAATGATCAAGGGATCAATCCAGGAAGAAGATATAACAATTATAAATATATATGCACCCAACATAGGACCACCTCAATACATAAGGCAACTGCTAACAGCTATAAAAGACGAAATCGACAGTAACACAATAATAGTTGGGGATTTTAACACCTCACTTACACCAATGGACAGATCATCCAAACAGAAAATTATTAAGGAAACACAAGCTTTAAATGACACAATAGACCAGAAAGATTTAATTGATATTTATATATCATTCCATCCAAAAACAGCAGATTACACTTCCTTCTCTAGTACACATGGAACATTCTCCAGGATAGATCACATCTTGGGTCACAAATCAAGCCTCAGTAAATTTAAGAAAATTGAAATCATATAAAACATCTTTTCTGACCACAACGCTATGAGATTACAAATCAATTACAGGGAAAAACACATAAAAAGCACAAATACATGGAGGCTAAACAATACGTTACTAAATAACCAAGAGATCACTGAAGAAATCAAAGAGGAAATCAAAGAATACCTAGAGACAAATGACAATGAAAATACTATGATCCAAAACCTGTGGGATGCAGCAAAAGCATTTCAAGAGGGAAGTTTATAGCAATACAAGCCTACCTCAAGAAACAAGAAAAATCTCAAATAAATAATCTAACCTTATACCTAAAGGAACTAGAGAAAGAAGAACAAACAAAACCCAAAGTTAGCAGAAGGAAAGAAATCATAAAGATCAGAGCAGGAATAAATGAAATAGAAACAAAGAAAACAATAGCAAAGATCAATAAAACTAAAAGCTGGTTCTTTGAGAAGATAAACAAAATTGATAAACCATTAGCCAGACTCATCAAGAAAAAGGAGATGACTCAAATCAATAAAATTAGAAATGAAACAGGAGAAGTTACAACAGACACCGCAGAAATACAAACCATCTTAAGAAATTACTACACCAACTCTATGCCAATAAAATGGACAACCTGGAAGAAATGGACAAGTTCTTAGAAAGGTGTAACCTTCCAAGACTGAACCAGGAAGAAACAGAAAATATGAACAGATAAATCACAAGTAATGAAATTGAAACCGTGATTAAAAATCTTCCAACAAACAAAAGTCCAGCAACAGATGGCTTCACAGGTGAATTCTATCAAACATCTAGAGAAGAGCTAACACCCAACCATCACAAACTCTTCCAAAAAATTGCAGAGGAAGGAACACTCCCAAACTCATTCTATGAGGCTACCATCACCCTGATACCAAAACCACATAAAGATACTACAAAAAAAGAAAATTACAGACCAATATCGCTGATGAATATAAATGCAAAAATCCTCAACAAAATACTAGCAAACAGAATCCAACAACACATTAAAAGGATCATACACCATGATCAAGTGGGATTTATCCC